>NW_005353371.1:187739-197696 GCF_000412655.1 Myotis brandtii
GGTGGCACTGCCACCTTGCATGGGCTTCGGGTTTGGTCGCCCGATTGCGTTGCGGGGAACAGAATCCCAGTGTCCGCAGGCTCCCAGGCTTAAATTCCTGTAGCGGCGCTGTGCACGTGCGAGGGGCTAGTCTATCTGTTACTATGGTTCTGCCCGTGAGCCTGCGGGGAGGGGCATGGGCTCTGTTACTCACAGAAATCTGCGGTCGGACTGTCTGTATTCTTGGTGTCTGTGGGTCTGTAGCTGTGGTCGCAGGTCTCTGTCCCCAGTGGCTACAGGGTCCTGGTTTGCATCTGAGACCAGACTGGGTGGTGCTGAGGCCAGGATCCTAGTCTCAAGCAGCTCTGTTTCTCAAGATGGCATGGTCTCTGTGCTCGCGCTGGCCGCCCAGGAGTGTCTGCACTGGGAGCGGGGCTCCGTCGTCTAAGACTGCCCGGTTTAGCAGCCCCTTAGAAGACCTTCTAACTGTCCCTAGCTCATACACACACCACACACGTCCACACACTCCTCTATCGCCCCCTTGCTCTCTCACACTCTCTCCCTCCCTACCTTCCTGCCGGTCGCCATCTTCTCCACATTACATGTAATATTCTTTCTGTCATACCTTCAGCAACTTGTACAGACCTTTTCTTTCTTGTTTTTTCTTTAAAATGCATGACCATGCCTATGCCTTCTATTGTCAACTCTTAGGAACCTTATTTTTCCAATGATAACCAAAAAGTAAACAGCCAGCATTTGTTAGATTAACATTTATGAACACACTTTAAGTGCACTTTTACCTTCAAGAAAATATACCTTCAACAAAGTACAAGAGACTTTGTGTAATAAAAGCTAAGAGCAGGCGAATAAAACATGTCTAGCAGTCAATGTTTCAGTTTTTTATGTTATTTTAAAATATTTAGATATTTATCATTTAACCCAGCAATACTTCAAAGTCTTTAAGTCATCCAAGAACTTTGGATAATTATGTATAGGCATATGAGGCTGGAGAAAAGGCAGGGGGAGGAGGGAGCAGGTCTGGCAGCCTGTTCCCAGGCCTCTAGCTGCTTGGATTTAAACTGCTACATTCTTCCTTAGAGATAACATCTAAGGTTACTGCTGCGGCTTCTCTACTTTTACAGGGAGAAGGGTGACTGGCTCCTTCCTTCAACAGAAAGCACAGTCAGTGTCCTCTTGTGTAACTGGACTTTTATTGTTAACATATTTGTCATTATTATTGAAAAGCTTTATCATAAGTTCTTCATTTTAGTTACATCTATTTATTATATCTTAATAACTTTGAGATTTTAAAGCCAATTATTATTTAAAGCACTTTCTTGACTTGTTTTGTATTTCCTTATGCCATTTCAAATATATTGTATTGGTCTAATTTAGTTCAAAAATATTTCTTTTAGGGAGAGTGTAGATCTTTGTGTCACCACAGGGCCCTTGAGATATCATAAAGCTGTCTCAGTTAAATTCTTGAAATATTACATTCGGAAAAGCTTGTCAAATATACCCAATTTAAAGATTATTAAAACTTAAACGGGTTTCAACACCAAAGATTTGGTCTTGACTACAGATTTAATTATTTTCAATTTGGCCATTAACACGTTAAGCGCCAAGCCTGTTTTGTCTTCCTTTCCGTTTAGAGCGCGATATCTGATTTCAGCAATATGCTGGCGGCACCAGTGACTGACTGGTCCAGATGGAAAGTATAGTGTCAGTCACCGGTAACTGACATGGCGCTTAACATTTTTAAAAAAATATATATTTTATTGATTTTTTACAGAGAGGAAGGAAGAAGGATAGAGAGTTAGAAACATCAATGAGAGAGAAACATCGATCAGCTGCCTCCTGCACACCCCCTACTGGGGATGTGCCCGAAACCCAGGTACATGCCCTTGACCGGAATCGAACCTGGGACCCTTCAGTCCGCAGGCTGACGCTCCATCCACTGAGCCAAACCGGTTAGGGCAACATTTTAAAATATTATATTTTAAAGTTACCCTGCTAAATATTCTGATGTAGTTTAAGAAGCACCCAGCAACCTCATTCTGCCAGGCTCAGGGACAAAAACCTCTTGCTTCCCCGCTTAAAAATAAAAGCCTCCACCCCTCCTTCCTTCCTTCCTTCCTTCCTTCCTTCCTTCCTTCCTTCCTTCCTTCCTTCCTTCCTTCCTTCCTTCCTTCCTTCCTTCCTTCCTTCCTTCCTTCCTTCCTTCCTTCCTTTCTTTCTTTCTTTCTTTCTTTCTCTCTCTTTCTCTCTCTCTCTCTCTCTCTCTCTTTCTTTCTTTCTTTCCTCTCCCCTCCCATTTTACCTCAGGTAGGAAAGATAATGATTTGTTAATCATAAGCCAGCTTGGAATTAGCTGGCCTTTGTTTAAACTTCATACATTTTACATTTTCAAATTAATTTTAGAATCTTAAAATTTTAGCACAGCACAGGAAAATCATGAATCAGAGAAAGGCAAATTAAAATTACAATACCGACATGTAGACAGAAATCTCACTAACTAAGAGTTTCTGGTGGCCTGGGAAGAAGAGAAAGAATTCTTGGCAGCTGCTTGGAAATTCCTTCAATACCTTCTATGAGGTTTATCCTACTACAAGTAGCTTGAGCCTCCAGTAAAGTGAAATATGAAGTCGCTTTCACTTTCGGCCATAATGGCAGGACGGCTTCAAGCAAAACATTTCTCATTATCTGAGTCATCCCGCTCACGGTGACGCTTGTCCCTCTCCACCTCAAACTCTATCTCCTGCTCATAATTAGGAGGTAAAACTTTATCAGGCGGCTCTTGACTGTGGTCACAGGAGCAATGGGAAGAGGAAGAGGTGGTGCAGAAGTGGAAGGTGGTATTTTTAGAGATTCACACTCTACTATAGGCTGTAAAGTCATGGCCACACCCTGCTTAGACATCCTTAAATTCTTCTGCACTGGATCAAGGCAATCATGAATTAGAGACCATAGTGTGAATGTAGGAATAGGAATCTTCTCTGTACCTTCTGCTGTGTATTGGTCACGCAACTGCTTTCCGGCATTTTTCCAGGTTTGAAAGTTGATGGTTCCCTCAGCAGGAACCCAAGGACAAGTTTCATTAACAAAATTTAAGAAATCAAGAATTTGACTATGCTTACCAGAGCATCCTTGAGCTTTGACCATAGTTTTAAGCATTTGAGAGTAGAGATCTCTTTCCTGAGACCCTGAATTTCCCATGTTTTACACCCAGCTATTTCAATCCGTTACTTACCTTACTTCTTGACTTTGTTGCGCGTCCACTCCTCGGAGCCATCCCCTCACCTGACGTTTAAGAGTTCCCCTGTATTCAGGTCCCTGTTCGGGCACCAGATATGAGTGTTCTCTCATAGCTGCAGCCAGCACGGCTAGAGAGTGGACGAGTCCTGAGTAGGGGTGACTGGGGATTGAGAAAAAGAAAGAGACAGACACAGGAACAGTAGGGAAAGCTGAGACCAGGTGGGACACTGTTCTCGGATGGAGAGACAGTGACCCAGAGCTAGTGCAGTGTGTTTGTTATATACAGCATAATACCAGAAAGTTTTACTACAGTGTAAAACAAAGGAAATTATGTGAAATCATGCTTAAAGATCAAGCTGCAATATTCATTCTTGTGGAGTCTCATAATCGTCAGGCCTGACTGGACCCTGATAATTGCATCCGCACCTGGCACCTGGCTGAACTTAGATAATTACACCCACCCCCTGGCACCTGAGCTAAAGGTCAGGACTGACGACATCCCTGCCTTTGGCAAGGTATGTCTCTAGGACAGTGATGGCGAACCTATGACACACGTGTCAGAGGTGACACGCGAACTCATTTTTTTGGTTGATTTTTCTTTGTTAAATGGCATTTAAATATATAAAATAAATATCAAAAATATAAGTCTTTGTTTTACTATGGTTGCAAATATCAAAAAATTTCTATATGTGATATGGCACCAGAGTTAAGTTAGGGTTTTTCAAAATGATGACGCGCCGAGCTCAAAAGGTTCGCCATCACTGCTCTAGGACATGGCTTTGCTGATGCTGCTGGACTCAGCCGTCCACCCACAGCTCAGGCACTCTGTACAATAGTCATTAAAACTTTATGCAGATATGACAGTATGCTTCATGGACTGCTGCATCAAATGGTGGTTATAATGGAGATGAGTCTTCTCACAAGGAATCGATGGGCTTAAAATAGGAGTATTTTAATTTATTAATATAGAAGTTGTTCAAGGTGCTCTTTACCCTGACATTAGAGAACAATGAAGACTTGAAGTGATCACAATAAAATTATATCAATAAATTCCATGTGTTCATGAGGAAGTGAGTGTGGCAAATAAATAATAGTCTTATAATCAAGTCATAGATTGAATGTTGGGCGCCACGTGTCCTATGTGAACATCTTATGAATTATGTATAGATTTCCCACCATAACTCCCCTCCACCCAGTTCCAACCCCACCCTCTGCCCTCACTCCCCACCCACTGTCCTCATCCATAGGTGCACGATTATTGTCTAATCTCTTCCCGCATATAATCACCAGTTCATTCTGTACATCAGATTATTTATTCACTTGATTCTTAGATTCACTTGTTGATAGATGCATGTTTGTTGTTCACAATTTGTATCTTTACCTTTTTCTTCTTCCTCTTCTTAAAGGATACCTTTCAGCATTTCGTCTAATACTGGTTTAGTGGTGATGAACTCCTTTAGCTTTTCCTTATCTGTGAAGCTCTTTATCTGACCTTCAATTCTGAATGATAGCTTTGCTGGATAAAGTAATCTTGGTTGTAGGTTCTTGGTATTCATCACTTTGAATATTTCTTGCCACTCTCTTCTGGCCTGCATGGTTTCTGTTGAGAAATCAGCTGACAGTCGTATGGGTACTCCCTTATAGGTAATTGACTTTTTTTCTCTTGCTGCTTTTAAGATTCTCTCTTTGTCTTTTGCTCTTGGCATTTTAATTATGATGTGTCTTGGTGTGGTCCTCTTTGGATTCCTTTTGTTTGGGGTTCTCTGCTCTTCTTGGACCTGTAAGTCCATTTCTTTCACCAGGTGGGGGAAGTTTTCTGCCATTATTTCTTCAAATAGGTTTTCAATATCTTGCTGTCTCTCATCTTCTGGCACCCCAATTATTCTGATGTTTGTACGCTTGAAGCTGTCCCAGAGGCTCCTTACACTATCTTCGTATTTTTGGATTCTTTTTTCATTTTGCTTTTCCGGTTGGGTGTTTTTTGCTTCTTCGTATTTCAAATCTTTGACTTGATTCTTGCGCTCCTCTGGTCTGCTGTTGGGAGTCTGTATAATATTCTTTATTTCAGTCAGTGTATGCTTAATTTCTAGTTGGTCCTTTATCACAACATCGAGGGTCTCATTAGATTTCTTGAGGATCTCACTACATTTATCGGCGGTCTCACCAGTCTTTTCGAGGGCCTTACTCAATTTATCGGCGGCTTCTAAACAGTTCTTTAAAGACCTTAAAAGTGTGGTTTTGAACTCTATATCCAACAGTTTGCTTTCCTCCAATTCTGTCGTTTGTGTCCTGTGTTTCATTGGTTGAATTTTTTTTTCTTGGAAGAGAGAGAGAGAGGAGAGTGAGATCAATTGGTTGCCTACAGTCACAGGGATTGAACCCACAACCTAGATATGTGTCCTGACTTGGAATGGAACCCACAAACTTTGGTGTATAGGACCATGCGCCAGCACCTGGGTCATGGCAGCCAGGGTGGTTTTGCTTTGTAGTTTTTGTTGTTGTTGTTATTTTAAAAAATATATATATATTTGTATGATTTCAGAGAGGAAAGAAGGAGAGATAGAAACATCAATGAGGAGAAAGAGGGTCATTGATTGGCTGCATGCCCACACTGGGAATGGGCCCACAACCCAGGCATATGCCCTAACCGGGAATCAAAGCATGACCTCCTTGTTCATAGGTTGACACCACTAAGCCACACAGGCTGGGCTTTGCTTTTTTTTTAAACCAACATCCATTTCACTATAAATTGGAAGTAGTTTTTGACCCTGCACCGTTTAAATTGTTCCCCTCTCTGGAAAATGTTTGCATACAATGTGCTTGGTCATTTAAACCAAAATTTAGGCCCATGCTGGTTTGGCTCAAGGGATAGAGCCTCGGCCTGCTGACCAAAGGCTCCCGTAGTTCAATTCCGGCCCAGGGCATGTTACAGTCCTACCTGGCCCGGGCCCTGGTCGGGGTGTGTGCAGGGGGCAATTACCGATGTGTTTCTCTCACATTGATATTTCTCTGTCTTTCCCACTCTCTCTAAAAATCAATGGAAAAATATCCCCAGGCATATTAAAATGAGAGGATTAAAAAGATAAATAAATAAAATCAGTTCTGTAATCAGGTAACATGTAATCAGTTAGTTTTTCCTTAATCTCGTTGGCATCAATAATTGTAGTTCTTTTCTTTTATCCCTCCTACAGCAACAAATGCACAGGGCTGTGGCTGGCTTAGCGTAAGTGGGAACATGGGCCTTCACCCATTAAAACTGCTGCAGAAAGTCACCCCACAGGACAACAGAACCAATTACCTTGTGTAATGTAGTGGGATCATGTGCTAATCATTCGCTGAACACTGTTAATCAGCAGTGATTCTTAGATTTAAATATGAAGACTATCATTGTAGATATGTAGTATTTATTTACGTTGGTAAAATTGATTTAGTGTTTTTTCCAACATTTGGCCTATTCACTAAAATTTTGTTAAAAATAACAGTGACCCAGGCAGCGTGGTCAGTGGTTGAGCATCGACCGATGAACCAGGAGGAACATATGCCCAGGTTGCAGGCTTTATCCCCAGTGTGCAGCATGCAGGAGGCAGCCAGTAAATGATTTTCTTGTTGGTAAAATTGCTTCAGTGTTTTCTCCAACATTTGGCCTATTCACTAAAATTTTGTTAAAAATAACAGTGACCCAGGCAGCGTGGTCTGTGGTTGAGCATCGACCTATGAACCAGGAGGTCACGGTTCGACTCCCAGTTGGGACATATGCCCAGGTTGCAGGCTTTATCCCCAGTGTGCAATGTGCAGGAGGCAGCCAGTAAATGATTCTCATCATTGATGTATCTATTGCTCTCTCTGTCTCCCTTCCTCTGTGAAATAAAATATATATATTATTTAAAAATAAGTGAATTAATTGTTGTGGCAGAATGCATGGGAGAACGATCAGCCAGCACTCTGAGGGAGGAAAGTTTAACCTTTATTTCGCAGATCTGCTAGTCCAAGGGAATTCTGGATCCAAGGCCTGAAATGAACTCATGGGGAGGCTCTGACCTATATATCTCCTCCTGTGGCGGCCCCTGAAAGCCCCCCACAGCTCTGCCCAAGTCAGTCTTGGCAGGGCCTTGGAGGCATGCTCCACAGGTGCACCCAAGTCAGCTGTGGTCTGGCCCTGAGGTTAGGCTCTGCAGCTCCGCCCAAGTCAGTCAGAGTGGGGAAATAAGACTATGGTTTCAACCAGATACTGAACTAGGTTGCAAGGACCCCCACCCCCACCCCATTTTCCTTTTCAGTTAGAATGAGTGTTATGCTAGTATCAGACTCACCAATCAGGGGGATTATTATTGAGATGTAGGGATGAAAAGAGGCCACATGCTAACCTGACAAGTTCAGGGAAGGCCTGTGTGTGATGGCCTTGAAAATTCAGAGAGCTAGAATAACCACAAAGGATGGTCTGAAATTAAACTATTTTAACTAGAAGCAGTTTATGGCAGATAGTCATGTTCCAGGCTAGCATCTCCCTTACTTAATCTTTCCTTTACCTACACTGTCCATTGTCTTTTGCATATAAGATTGCATACCTTGGCAATGTCAGGGTGAATCCCCCTATTTCAGACCCCTCAGTGAACAACCAATGAGGGGCTGAAACCATAACTCCTCTCATTGTTATTGTTATTGTTAGGTGGCTCAGGTGGTGGCATAAATAAAGAGAGCCGAGTAAAAGGAAGAAAAGGAAAGGTTTTATTCTGTGTCCCTGGGCGACCCACGGATCCCAAAGACAGGGCCAGTGGATACGTGCCCACATGGAGGGGGTGCTTTCTTTTATACTGCGGTTGGGTGAGGGGCGGGGACATGAACTGAGGAAGTCCCCACCACAGGGCACAGGGGGTCAGCAGGGTATTCAGGAAGGAGTCAGTATCTGTGTGGGGGTTGTGTGGATTCCGATATCTGTGTCTCGAATGTTGATCTGTTAGAAATTCCGGGGGTGGGGGGGGGTGGGTGTAATCCATTATCTTGTCACGCATCTGCATGTATATGATCCTGGGCTCTCTCTGACCTAACATCCTGGCCTTTTGGTGATAGGGGATGCTGACTCGTTCTGTTTCTAGCTGACCAGGGACATCGAGAGGGGGTTTTAAAGGCCAGGGTCAGGCAGAGGTAGGTCAGAGGGGAGCCGGCTGTAGGGATGGAGCAGGAGCTGATTCACTTGAGGAGGCAGGGATGAGAATCAGGGGCCCTACCATGGGTAGGACCCAGGTAGCTAAGGGGCTTTGGAACCAGCCGAAAGGAGAGTTGTCCTGGGAGTGTCTTGCATGTAGTTCTTCACTCAGCTTAGTCGGGGTCTGCACGTTTTGTTCCACTACTCTGGACTTGATGAAGTAGCAGCATTCTTCCTGAAGAAATATGGAGGTTCCTCCTTTTTCTGCAGTCAGAAGGTCTGAGGTGTGCTGGTTCTGTAGGGATACTTGGGTTACTGATGTCACTTGTCGCTGTAGGGAGGCTAAAGAGGCAGTAGTGGACTCCAGGGCTAACTAGAGCTTGTCATTAAAGTCCTGAGCAGTGACCAGACTGCTGGGGTCCAACCCCAGCAGGTCCAGGGGTCCCCAAAGGTGTGGACGGAGACAGCCTTCAGTTGATCAGCAGCCTAGCCAGGACCTCTAGCCAGGATCTCCAGCCAAAGTTCTGGTCGGAGTTCTGGTTAGGAACTGATCAGGATCTGATGTTTATTGTCTTGTTACATCTATATTTATACCAGCCGATTTTAATCCTGTCAATTTCTATTACAAAGGTTAGGGCGTTTCTTATCTCCATTCCAGGGAGTAAAGATTATGTAGCTTAACTACCCGCCTGGCACTTAATTAAGGGGTTGTATCCCCTCCCTAACCTCGGGGAAAAATCCCCACCTGGGGAAACAACCTTTCTCGGAGAGGTGACCTTGGTTAAAACACATGGCACTAAGGAGAGCAAACATATTAAGAACAATATGCTATATATGCCAGGTCCCTTGAAACATATGCTGTGCAGATGTTTCTTTCCTGCAGCGACTGTGTCAAGCAGCAAGGATGGACCGGCTTCCAGCAAATTCCCCCTTTGGACACCCCCCCCCCCGCGAGGTCTATTGAGGTATCGAGGTAGCCATACTCACCCCTAACATGATAACATGACAGGGAGGAAGGCGGCCAGCGGGTCCAGGGGCGGGATGGAGGGAGCAGCCAGGCGAGCTCTGACTCTCCATATAAGGTTTGTTGGGGAACTACGGTGACCACGAAGCAAGGCCCAGGGTCAGAGGAGTTCATGCAGTTGCTTAAGGTGCCGTTGCACCAAAAGAAGGTATCCGGGCTGGCCTTGGTGAGACTGGCTACGGTGTGGTTTTGGGCACAGTTCCAAGTGACCCGTCCCCCAGTTACCGGATTACTGGTCTGGTAGCCCATATTTATAGAAGTCATGCAGCTCCGGGGTCCTCTTGAGCCTGGAGAGGTGGTGCCACGACGGGTCGCCGAGCAGCTTGGCCGCGGTGGGGGCTGTGAGGATTACAGTGTGAGGTCCCATCCACCGAGGCTCCAAAGCTTGTGGATGTAGGTTCTTAAGGAGGACCGAGTCACCAGGTTGAAGGGCTGGTCCTCGGGAGTCCTGGTCGGTTGGCTCTGGTTTGGGCAGAAACCTGTTCTCGTGTTCTGGGAGCAATTGCCTGGATAAGATACGGAATATAAGTACCCAGGGGAGGGGGATCAGTAAGGA
>NW_005353371.1:198631-199078 GCF_000412655.1 Myotis brandtii
CAAGGTACATGCCCTTGACCGGAATCGAACCTGGGACCCTTCAATCTGCAGGCGACGCTCTATCCACTGAGCCAAACCGGTCAGGGCTCTCTTGAGTTTTGATGCTTGTGGAGCAGGCTCTCAAGTCCACTCCCTGTCCCCCAGGCCTAGCTCTGCAGCAAATGCCTGCATTTCCAGTCTCTCCCCTGAATCCTAACCACCATCTTCCTTCTCTGAGTCACAGCATCTTTATCAGCTATTTGTTTTGTGGTGCTTTTCAAACAGTTAAACACAAAATTCAACTGAGCGAATTGGAAGGTCTGACTGGCTTGATTCCTCATTCACATGTTAACGAAAAAAAACACACATTCAGCCGTGACCGGTTTGGCTCAGTGGATAGAGCGTCGGCCTGTGGATTCAAAGGTCCCAGGTTCGATTCCGGTCAGGGGCATGTACCTTGGCTGCGGG
>NW_005353371.1:199245-202299 GCF_000412655.1 Myotis brandtii
AAAAAACCATTGAAACCTGTAAAGAATTTTTGTGAGTTTATTTGAGCCAAACTGTGGACATATGCCAGGAAGCAGAACCTCAATGAATTGAGATAATTCTGGCGGGTTACATTTGTATTTATACATTGCAATCAAGGGAGGGACATATGTGGGTTACATGAAATTCATTGGTGATAGTTTAAGGAGGAGGGATAAAGAAACCCCTGGGATTGGATAAAAAGTTAAAGGATGGACACATACTTAGGTGGGTGCAGGATCAATTAACATGATAATGAAGGAATTTGTGGTATCTGTTCTGGTGCCCAACAAATTAGGTTGTGCCCCAGGGGCTCCAGAAAAAAGGGAAGTTCCAAGTTACCCAGACATTTCAAGAGTATGTTATCATAGATGCAAAAAGACAGATAGGCTCAGTTAAGGTAAAGGTTGACCTTGTCAGTGAAGATTCTGGCCTAGGAAGTAACTGCCCACCATAACAGCTTTAGTTAAAGTTTAATTTCAGACCATCCTTTGTGGTTACTTTAGGTCTCGAGTGAATTGGAAGGTCTGACTGGCTTGATTCCCCATTCACGTGTTAACGAAAAAAACCATTCAAACCTGTAAAGAATTTTTGTGAGTTTATTTGAGCCAATCTGTCAACAATATCAGGGAAGCAGTATCTCAACGGGTTGGGATAATGCTCCAGGGAATGGCGGTTTCTCTTATATTTTTATATTTTGAAATCAAAGGAAGGGACTTACTTGGGTTACATGAAATCCACTGGTGATTGATTAGAGAGGCGGGAGAAAGCAAAGGGCGGGGGGACTGTGGGATTGGATAAAGTGTAAAATGATAGACACATACTTAGGTGGGTGCTGGAACAATTAACATGATAATGATGAAGGAATTTGTGGTATCTGTCCTGTCGCCTAGGCACTTTAAGTTGTGTCCCAAGGGGTCTGGAAAAAGGGAGGTTACAAGTTACCCAGACATTTCAAGGATTTCTATAATAATAAAAGTATAATATGCTAATTAGACCAGACATCTTTCCTGAGGACATTCCGGACGAAGCCAGGGCTGCAAGAGAAGCCCGGGTCCCAGGTGCCTGCTGGTAGCGGGCGGGAAGCCTGGGTCCCAGGTGCCAGAGGGAAGCTGGTGTTGGCAGCCGGGGAAGGGAGCCCTACTCTTGCACGAATTTCCTGCATCTGACCTCTTGTGTTATTATAGATGCAAAAAGACAGATGGGTTCAGTTAAGGTAAAGGTTTAACTTGTCATCAGTGAAGATACAGGCCTAGGATGTAACTACCCACCATAACTGATTTTAGTTAAAGTTTAATTTCAGACCATCCTGTCTGGTTACCTTAGGTCTCTGACTTTGCAAGACCGCCATTGAGGCCTTCCCTGAGCTTGTGAGGTTAGCATGTGGCCACTGTGGCCCACACATGAATCGTGCAGCATCCCATCTAGTAAATGGAATCTCACAGAAGCTGTTCAAAATGGAAGGCTTTTACAATAGGCAGAAAGGAAGTGGCTTTGAGAGGTTATTAGCAAAAGAAAAGAAAGGATTGCTTCAGGCAGGGTCACCTTTCCTTAGGGGAAGGAATAGCAAGAGTCCTTTAGACAGATTAGTGTTGAACAAGTTGCAGAGTGATTGGGTTAAAATTTTATTCCTGGGAGAAGTTGAAACTTCAGTTACATACAGTCCTGCACCCCTGAACCTGGGGAGGACATCCTGAGGCAATTTTGTTGTTTTCAGTTCTCTTACACAAACCTGCATGGTGTAGCCTGAAAAATCAGACAGAGGCCGAAAACCAGGACTACAGGCTTTATTAGAAGGAAGCACCTGCAGGGCTGTCTGGCAAGGGGAGAACAGCAGCATGTGCAGAGGTGGGCATGCCTTTTGAAGGGCGCAATGGGAAGGGGTGGGGGTTTAGTGTACTTGGTGCACACTGATTGGTAGCTTACTGTATGGTCCATATAGGAACAAGGGCTTAGGGTATTTGGCAGGTGTGGATTGGTGGTCCATGTATAGTCAATGTAAGGTACATGATTACTCACTCCGGTATTTCCGGGCTGCAGGTTACATCGTACTCCGCCCACCAGTTGGGGGAAAGAAGGATCTATCATAGCCTACTACACACCTAGGTTATGTGGTATGGCCTGTGCGTCCTTGACAACAGGCCTGTACAACATGCTACTGTACTGAATACTGTAGGCAATTGTAATGCAATGGTAGTAAGCATTTATCAGAAGGTGCAGTAAAAATGCGGCGTGCCAGATAAATGGTACATCCCTGTGGGGCACTGACCCTGAATAGGACTAGAGGCTGCTCTGCAGGAGTTAGTGATTGGTGAGTGATTATGAAGACCTACGACATTATTGTACCCGACTGTAGAATTTATGACACTGTACACTTAGGCCAGGAAATTTACAAAAAACAGATTCATCAAGCCCAGGAGGCAATGATGCAATCAGAAAGCACAGTCAACACAAGACCTCTGAGGCTGCTGCCTGCATAAAACTGTTTCACAGCCAAGTTTTCTTTCAGTAAGTAGACTTTTATGGTTTCATGACTTACATTTAAGTCTTTTATCCATTTTGAGTTTATTCTTGTGTATGGTGTAAGTTAGTGGTGTAGTTTCATTGTTTTCCATGTGTCTGTCCAATTATCCCAACACCATTTATTGGAGAGACTCTGTTGACTCCATTCTATGCTCTGGCCTCCTTGGTCAAATGTTAATTGAGTGTAATGGCTTGGTTCGATTTCTAGGTTCTCTGTTCTGTTCCATTATTCTAGTACTAGAGGCCCGGTGCACAAAAATTTGTGCACTCGGGGGGCAGGGGGTGGTCCCTCAGCCCGGCCTGTGCCCTCTCACAGTGTGGGACCCCTCAGGGGATGACCACCTGCTGGCTTAGGCCCCCTCCCCGGGGGATTGGGCCTAAGATGGCAATCAGACATCCCTCTGGCAGCCTGGCAGCCCTCGGGAGATGTCCACTTGCTAGCAGGGAGCAGGCCTAAACTGCAGTTGGACATCCTTAACGCTGCTGAGGAGGCAGGAGAGGCTCCCACCACCACC
>NW_005353371.1:202716-207972 GCF_000412655.1 Myotis brandtii
TTTACCTTCTATGGCTGTCACTGGAACTGAGAGCCGGCTTTAGCTCTGAGGCTCGGCTCCAGCTCTGAGACCTTGGCTGCTGAAAGCAGGTATCTGGTTTTGTTTGGCTTCTATAATTGAAACACTGTTGCAGCTCCAGCTCCCAACCCGGCTGGCTGAAAGCAGGTTTCTGGGGTCTGTTTAGCTTCTATAATTGCAGCATTGTTTCTTATTGAGTGCAGCTCAGAGGCCGGCAGCGGCAGGTGGGGAACCTTGGCTTCCTCCATCACTGGAGCAAGCAAGCCTCCTGTTTGCTTCAGCTGCCTGGCTGCCGGCCGCCATCTTGGTTGGCAGTTAATTTGCATACCTCCCTGATTAGCCAATGGGAAGCGTGTCGGAGGTATGGTCAATTTGCATCTTTCTCTTTTATTAGTGTAGATATGCCTATTCTTGTGTCAGTACTAGGCTGTTTTTGTTCTGAGGTGGGACTCTTGTAGACAGAATATAGTTGGATCATGGTTTTGTATCCATTCAGCTGCCCTATGCCTTTTGATTGGAGCATTTAATCCATTTACATTTAGGGTTATTATTGCCTGGTAATTATTTATTGCCATTTTAAATATATACTTTATTGCTATTTTTACAGAGAGGAAGGGAGAGGGATAGAGTTAGAAACATCGATGAGAGAGAAACATCAATCAGCTGCCTCCTTCCTGCACACCCCCTACTGGGGATGTGCCTGAAACCAAGGTACATGTCCTTGACCTGAATTAAACCAGGGACCCTTGAGTCTGAAGGCTGATGCTCTATCCATTGAGCCAAACTGGCTAGGGCTTTATTGCCATTTTAATTCTGCATGCCTAGGTTTCTCTTTATCTTCTTATTATAGCAATCCCTTTCGCATTTCTTTTTCTTTTCTTAATTTAAATTCTTTAGTGTGTAAGTTATTACATATATCTCCTTTTCCCCCCATTGACCTCTCCCCAGCTCTCCTATCCCCAGCACATACCCTCACCCCCTCCTGTCTGTGTCTATTGGTTATATGTATGCATACAAGTCGTTTGGTTGATGTCTTATCCGCCTCCCTCCCCTGCCAACTCTCTGAGGTTTGACAGTCTGTTTGATGCTTTTATGTTTATAGATCTGTTTTTTAAAATACTTTATTGATTTTTATAGGGAGGAAGAGAGAGGGATAGAGCTGTTTCCTGTACACCTCCTATTGGGGATGTCCCCGCAACCAAGGTACATGCCCTTGATTGGAATCGAGCCTCGGACCTTTCAGTCTGCAGGCCAGCATTCTATCCACTGAGCCAAACCAGTTAGGGGGCTGCAGATCTATTTTTGTTCATCAGTTTATGTTGTTCATTATATTCCACAAATGAGTGAGATCATGTGATATTTATCTTTCTCTTACTGGCTTATTTCGCTCAGCATAATGCTCTCCAGGTGCATCCATGCTGATGCAAATGGTAAGAGTTCTTTTTTTTTTTAAATTGTTTTATTGCTTAAAGTATTACAAAGGGTATTACATGTCTCCTTTTTCCCCCCGCCCTTGACAATCCCCTGGCCTCCCCTACCCCCCAGTGTCTTATGTCCATTGGTTATGCTTATATGCATGCCTATAATTCCTTTGGTTGATCTCTTACCTCCCCATTCTGCCCCCCTTTCCTCCCCGGCTTTCCTGCTGCAGTTTGACAGTCTGTTTGAGGCAGCTCTGCCTCTGTATCTATTTTTGTTCATAAGTTTATAATGGTCTTTATTATCCATGAATGAGTGAGATCATGTGGTATTTGTCCTTCATTGACTGGCTTATTTCACTTAGCATAATGCTCTCCAGTTCCATCCATGCTGTTGCAAATGGTAAGAGTTCCTTCTTTTTTACAGCAGCATAGTATTCCATCGTGTAGATGTACCACAGTTTTCTAATCCATTCATCTACTGATGGGCACTTAGGCTGTTTCCAGATCTTAGCTATGGTGAATTGTGCTTCTATAAACATATGGGTGCATGCAAGGCCGGCGTGCCCCCCTCCCTGCCCCCTCGCGGGGACTCAGGGAAGGGGTACCGGGGGCCTCCCACTTATTCTACACCTCTCATGTCTCTTCACCGTGCCAGACTAGAGTCAAGCTCAACAGGGTCTTCTTTCCCCACTGATTCCGCCAAGCCCATTCCCTTGGCTGTGGTTTCACTGGATAGTAGGTAGGGACAGTGGGAATCTTGTTCATCCATTCACATGTGCGTCTAATTAGATGATGAGGCATTTGGCTACTGTAGGAGAGTCATAGTTACTCCTGCCGTTTACCCGCGCTTCATTGAATTTCTTCACTTTGACATTCAGAGCACTGGGCAGAAATCACATTGCATCAACACCCGCCGCGGGCCTTCGCGAAAGAGTTCTTTTTTTACAGCAGCATAGTATGCCATTGTGCTGATGTACCACAGCTTTTTACTTATTATTTTTTAGTATTATTTTTAATAAATTTTTTATTAATTTCAGAGAGGAAGGGAGAGAGGGATAGAAGCATCAGTGATGATAGAGAATCACTAATTGGCTGCTTTCTGCATGCCCCCTGCACGTGCCATTGATTGGAATTGAACCTGGGACCTTTCAGTCTGCAGGTGGATGCTCTATCCACTGAGCCAAACTGGCTAGGGATACCACAATTTTTAAATCCACTCATCTGCTGATGGCCACTTAGGCTGTTTCCAACTCTTAGCTATTGTAAATTATGCTGCTATGAACATAGGGGTGCATATATTCTTTCTGATTGGTGTTTCTGATTTCTTGGAATATATTTCTAAAAGTGGGATTACTGGGTCAAATGGGAATTCCATTTTTATTTTTAATTTTTGATTTTTAAAAAAATATATTTTATTGTTTTTTTTACAGAGAGGAAGGGAGAGGGATAGAGAGTTAGAAACATTGATGAGAGAGAAAGATCCATCAGCTGCCTCCTGCACGCCCCCCACTGGGGATGCGCCTGCAACCAAGGTACATGCCCTTGACCGGAATCGAACCTGGGACCCTTTAGTCTGCAGGCCGACGCTCTATCCACTGAGCCAAACTGGTTTGGCAAGTTCCATTTTTAAATTTTTGAGGAAACCCATACTGTTTTCCACAGTGGCTGCACCAGTATCCATTCCCACCAGCAGTGCACCATGGTTCCTTTTTCTCCACATCCTCGCCAGCATTTGTCATTTGTTGATTTTTTTGTTGGTAGCCATTTCAGGTGTGAGATGATACCTCATTGTCATCTCTCGGATGATTAGTGACTTTGAGCATGTTTTCATATGTCTGTTGTTCTTTATGTCCACTTCCGAAAAGTGTCTATTTAGGTCTTTTGCCCCCTTTTGCATTTGCATTTCTTGTAATGCTGGCTTGGTGGCGATGTACACGTTTAGCCTTGTTTTTTTTTTTTTTTTTTGGTCTGGGGAGCTCTTTATTTGACCATTGATTTTGAATGATAGCTTTAATGGATATAGTAATCTTGGTTTCAGATGCTTGCTTTCCATTACCTTGAGTACGTCATGTCATTCCCATCTAGCCTGTGGAGTTTCTTATGAGAAATCAGGTGTCAGCCTTATGGGAACTCCTTTGTAGTTAACAGTTTGCTTTTCTCTTGCCTTTAAGATTCTCTCTTTGTCTTTTAAGTCTTGGCAATTTAATTATGTGTCTGGGCGTGGGCCTTTTTGGGTTCTTCTTGCTTTAGTTCTCTGTGCCTCCTGAACTTGTGTGACTTTTTCCTTTTCCAGGTTAGGGAAGTTTTCTGCATTATTTCTTCAAACATGTTCTATATCCATTTCTTCCTTTCTGCCTCTTCTGGCAGCTATTCTAATATTGTTACATTTCACTTTGTCCCACAGCTCACTTAAGCTATCCTCCTGTTTTTGTTTTAATATATTTTTATTGATTTTAGAGAGGAAGGAAGAGGGAGAGAGAGATAGAAACATCAATGATGAGAGAGAATCATGGATTGGCTGCCTCCCACAAGTCCTCCACTGGGCATCGAGCCCACAACCTGGGCATGTGCTCTTAACCGGAATCGAACCTGGGACACTTTATTTCACAGGCCGACACTCTGTCCACTGAGCCAAACTGGCTAGGGCAATCCTCCTGTTTTTTAATCATTTTTTCTTTTCTGATTGAGTGATATATTCAATTCTGTCTTCTAATTCACTGATTCGATCCTCATTTTCCCTTAATCTGCTGTCTATTCCTTCCAATGTTCTTTATTTGTGTTATGCCATTCTTTATTTCCAACTGTTCTTTTTTTCAGTTACTATATCTTTTTTCATGTTGTTGAGCATCTTTATCTTCATACTCTGAGCTCTGTTACAGATACATTTCTTATTTCTGCTTCATTTATCCCTTTTTCTGGAGAATTCTCTTGTTCTTTCATTTGGGGGTTGTTTCTTTGTCTCCTCATTTTAGCTATTTGTGACTATGTACTAGGTAGATACTCTACACCTCTCAATTTGTGGTGCAGGACAGTGTTAAATGTTGTTTCTGACTAATTAGATCAGGCAAAGACTCATTCTCCAGAGACAGCTTGTACCTACAGAAAGATAGGATTTGGACTTGACTTGTGGCCCCATGCAGTGGTCCTGAGGTATGGTGAGAATTTTTCAACGTGGTAGGGCAGTTGCTTCTGCCTGGAGGGTAACTGTTTTGTTTTATTTTTAATTTTTTTAGTTTCTTAAGTGGCCTCAGGGCAAGGTATTTTCCAATAGGGAATGTCCACTGTCTTCCCCCAAAACAAGGCAAATTTCTGTGTGGGACAGATGTCCTCTGCTGTGTGAGGGAATGACTCACCCCAGGAAAATGGGGATTTCTGCCTTCTGAGCTCTACCCTCTGAGCCCCCAATCCTGGCTTCTGCTCACACAGCTCCAGGCCACTCCACTCTCCCTCTGCCAGAGCACAAGGTGGGTGGCTCCACAGGGAATTTTTTGCATTGACCCTTTCAAGGGTGGCTTAATTTTCAGTTGTGCTCTGTACTAGGGGGTCCATCTTGGGGATTAGGTCCCAGAGTTCTCTGTGGCAACCCACCATAGCTGAGATATCTCTGTGGAACTTCAGTTGTTGTCTTCAGTTGCATGGCTGAGCCTGTTGTGCCTCACTTCTATGTACCAGAGTGGGCGCTTTCATGCATTTCTAGGCAATTGGCAGGCAGAGTATGGTATTGTGCCCACTTTATTTTTTTTTTAATTTAAAAAATTTTTTTAAATTAAATCTTTATTGCTCAGATTATTACATTTGTTCCTCTTTCCCCCCCCCA
>NW_005353371.1:207987-230760 GCF_000412655.1 Myotis brandtii
CACTCCCCACCCACTGTCCTCATCCATAGGTGCACGATTTTTGTCCAGTCTCTTCCCGCATCCCCACACCCCTTTCCTCCCCAAGAATAGTCAGTCCATTCCCTTTCTATGCCCCTGATTCTATTATAATCACCAGTTCAGCCTGCTCGCCAGTCCCTGCCCACCCGAGCCTGCTGCACATGCTGCCTGGCGTTTGGTCATCCATTCAGTCATTTTGGATGTTACGGACCCTGGCTCTCTCTAGATATAGATATAGATATAGATATAGATAATATAGATATAGATATAGATATGTTGGGTGCTTTCCTTTTTTATTTCATACTTTTAAATCCTCACCGGCGCGTATGTTTTTATTGATTTTAGAGAGATAGGAAGTGGGAGTGGAGGAGGGGAACATTTATTGGTTGACTCCCTTTCATATCCCAATTGGGAGTCAAACACTAAATTGGGCCTGGGACCTGACCTGAAACCGAACCCACCAACTTTTTTTTTTTTTTTTTTTTTTTTTTTTGTGGTACATCATATTGGTTTAGTTCAGAGCACTTTTAAATTCTTTTTGGGTATTAACCCCTTTTCAGATATTTCTTTTCAATTATTTCATTGATGAATATGTTCTCCCTTTTAGTTGTTTGCCTTTTTATTTTGTTGATGGTTTCCTTTTAGTTTGATGTAGTTTCATTTGTTTATTTTTTCTTTTGTTTCTCTTTCCCAAGGAGATATATGAAAAGTGATATTGCTAGGAGAAATATCCAAGGTATTACTGCCATTGTTTTTATCTAGGATTTTTATGGTTTTGAGTCTTACATTTAAGTCCTTCATGCATTTTTCTGTATTCTGGTGTAGGTGTAAGAAGCTGTTCTAATTTCATTTTTTTGCATTTTCCCAGCAACATTTATTGAATATACTATCTTTATTGTATGTTCTTGCCTACTTTGTTATAAGTATTCCTTCACTGTAAAGGCATGCATTTATTTCTGGGCTCTCTGTTCCGTTCCACTGATTTATATGCTGTTTTTATGCCAGGACCATGCTGTTTTGATTACTATGGCCTTGTAGTAAAGTTGGATAGTAAGTAGTATGATTCATCCACATTTGTACTTCTTTCTCAAGATTGCTGTTGCTATTCAGGGTATTTTGTGGTTCCATATAAAGTTTTTGAGTATTTGTTCTAGTTATGTGAAATACACCATTGGTATCTTGATAGGAATTACATTGACTCTATAGATTGCTTTACGTAGTATGGACATTTGGTGATATTAATTTTTCCTATCCACAAACAACATATATGCTTCCACTTATAATTTACATTTAATTTCATTTTGTATGTTTCAGGTGTAGAACATAGTGTTTAGACAAATATTTCAGAGTTTTCTGCCTGATATTTTCATTACCCCCCGCCTCCTAATGTATTTTGTCATCATGTGCCGTTTCAACATAAAAATGTAGCGGATTTTAATAAAGGCCTTATACATGCCAAGTTTTAAATTGTTCCTCAGGTCCAGGCCCTGGTTACATTGTTAAATTCCACCGGAAAGACTTTTTTGCGTGTGATCTATGGTTTCAATATATGTGTCTATATGTCCTAAAAATCATGTGTAGAGGACTTTTGTAGAGGGCTAAGTTGTCCTGTCTTGCTCATGCCTGACCTCTAACTCTAACTTCTTATCTCCATGAAATGAAAGAGGAAAAAGGTCAGAGTTATTAATATAAAAAAATGATCATTCATACTCCTCCACAAGAATATTTTCATTCATTTACGTGTATCTACTTCTAATAATCTGGAGTACTTCAGTACAATATGCCCAGGCACATTTTGTTCCAAGTTGAATTTCCACACACCGCTTGGCCTCTCCTGTTTGGTGATGAGAATAGAAGAGAAAGCTACCAGGCCTTTATTATATTCAAAATCGTGAAAACTTTATGCAGACATGACACTGTTTCCTAGACTGTTGCACCAAATGGTGGTTATAATGAAGATGAGTTTTCACATAAGGAATCGATGCTTTCAGTATAGATGTATTTGAGTTAATTATATAGAACTTGTTCAAGGTGCTTTTTACCCTGACATTAGAGAGCAATGAAGACTTGAAGTGATCACAGTAAAATCATATCAATAAATTTCATGTGTTCTTGAGGAAGTGAATGCAGCAAATTACTAATAGTCTTACAACCAAGTCATAGACTGAATGTTGGGTACCACATGTCCCATGTGAACTTCTTATGAATTATGTATAGATCCCCAGTGCTGTCATACCCATTCTTCTATATGCATATGTGGGATGTTTTAGGACTCAGTGGCCTTTGAGGATGTTAATGTGGAGTTCACCGTGGAGGAGTGGGCTTTCCTGGATCCGACCCAGAAGAAACTCTACACGGTTGTGATGCTGAAAACCTTCTGGAACCTGGCATCAGTAGGTAGTTATAGCAAATTCTTTTTTTAAAAAAAATATATTTTCATTGATTTTAGAGAGGAAGGAGAGGGAGATAGAAAAATCAATGATAAGAGAGAATCACTGATTTGCTACCTCCTGTGCACCTCACACTGGGGATCTAGCCTGCAAACTAGTCCTACTGGGAATTGACCTATGACCTCCCAGTTCATAGGTTGACCGTCAACCACATAGCGACTCTGGCCTGCAGCAACTTGTTACTTATTTAGTGAATTAGAAAACTAGTGTTGCTTGCTCATCAATGCTGTTTCAAGAACTGAAATATCAAAAGGGAATACATTGGTAATTAAATTAGGAATGATCACAGCTCATTGTGTATCTAAAACCTAACCATTTTTTATATTATTTAATAATTTATAATGCTTTTTCTAGCATGTATTTTAGAAGAAAAATGTGAAGGCCATGTCAGTGAGGATCAGTATGAAAATCATGGGAGGAATCTTAGGTGAGTTGCATTGACCTGAGAAAGCATTAAGAGCACCTTTGTGTTTTTTTACACATGTTTTTACATCAAGTCCCCCACTGGGGATCGAGCCCACAACCCGGGCATGTGCCCTTGACTGGAATCGAACCTGGGACCTTTCAGTTCAGAGGCCAACGCTCTATCCACGGAGCCAAACCAGCTAGGGCACACATTCTTTTTTTTAAATATATTTTTATTGATTTTAGAGAGGGAGGAGGAGGAGAGAAATAGAGAAAAATCAATGATGAGAGAGAATCACTGATTGGCTGCCTTCTGTGTGCCTCACACTGACAATCTGCAAACCAGTCCTACTGGGAATTGACCTGTGACCTCCCGGTTCATATGTTGATGGTCAACCACAGAACGACTCTGCCCTGCAACAACTTGTTACTTATTTAGTCAATTAGATAACTAGAGTTGGTTGCTCATCAATGCTGTTATGCCATTTCAAGAACTGAAATTTGGAAAAGGAATACATTGGTAATTAACTGGGAATAATCACAGCTCTTTGTGTACCTAAAATCTAACCATTTTTAATATTCTTTAATAGTTCATAATTCTTTTTCTAGCATGTATTTTAGAAGTAAAATGTGAAGACCGTGACAGTGGAGATCAATATGAAAGTCATGGGATGAATCTTAGGTGAGTCACTTTGTCTTGAGAAAGCATTAAGAGCATCTTTGTGTTTTTTGTTTTTTTTTAATGTTTTTATATATTTTATTTATTTATATATTTAATATTTTAAAACAATAATTTCAGAGAGCTAGGGAGAGGGAGATAGAGAGACAAACAGTGGTAAGACAGAATTATTGATTCCTGCCCATGCCCCACACTCGGAATCAAGCCCAGACCTGGGCATGTGCCCTGAATGCAAATTGAACTGTGACCTCCTTGTTCAGAGGTCAGTGCTCAAGCACTGAGCCATGCCAGTGGTGTAAAATACGTTTTTATTGATTTTAGAGTGTGGAGGTGAGAGGGAAAGGTAGAAACATCGATTGGCTGCCACCTGCATGTCCTGTAGTGGGGTGAATAAATCTGCAGTCTGGCTGTTTCCTTTTGGGGAATTGAACTGGCAACCCCCTGGTGTGTGGGTCCATACTGAACCACTGAGCCACATGGGCCTGGTGCAAACAGAATCTTAAAAACAGGTAACCCAATTGTATCAGCCCAGTTTTAAATTTATTGATTCTTCAAATAATCTCAACATGTTTTTTTCTGAAATAAGACCTAATGTTTAGTGTATAAAAAATAATTGCATTTGGAAACAACGTACAGAAGTACCATTAACCCTTTTCGGTCCAACATGGAGGCTGACTCGACCGACCAGGTGCTAGGAACAGGTCCAACGTTGAGGCTGAGGTCGACACCGCAAACAGGTTTAACATTCAATCCCATCAATTAATTTGGACCAGACTGTTTGAATTCCAAAAATAAAATTGGACCGCAAAGGGTTAATGACTGTAACTGTTATCATAATATCTATGATCCAGCCTATTTCAGAGGTTTTAGGATATCCACTTTCAAATAATAAGAATGTACAGAAACCCTGAACTTTCTTTGAAAACAGTAAAAATGTCATTGTCATACTATTAATAAATATGAAATCATTAACAAAGTATTAATAATATGCTTCTGACTTTTACAGCAGTCATATGGTAGAGAGACTGTGTAAATGGAAATATGGTTGTCAATTCAGAGAAAACTTTAGCCAGATTCCAAATCATAATGAGAAGACGGAAACTCCTACTGAAATTAAACAACCTAAATCCAGGTTGTGTAGGCAAATATTCATGCATTATTTATCCTTGAATAACCACCTGAGCTCTCACATTGGACCCAAACTACACCTGTGTCAGGAATATGAAGAAAACCCTTATAAATGTAAGGAACCTGAGAAAGCTTTCAAGCCTCACCAACATATTCAAAGACATAAAGGCAGCCCCAGTGAGAAATCTTTCCACTATTCAACTTCCCATAGAAATCACGAAAGAACGCATATTGCTGGGAAACCGTTTGAGTGTAAGCAATGTGGGAAAGGCTTTAATCATCTCATTTACTTTAAACTTCACAAAAATACTCATACCGGAGAGAAACCATATCAAAGTAAGCAACGTGGCAAAGCTTTCAGTTCTCCCAAGTACTCTGGAGAAAATGAAAGCACACACACTGGAGAAAAGCCCAATCAGTGTAAGAAATCTGGAAAAGCTTTCAGTTCCACTTCTCTTAGAAATTCTGAGAGAACTCATACTGGTGAGAAACCTTATAAATGTAAGCAATGTGGTAAAGATTTCTCTCATCGAACTTCCCTGCATTATCATAAAAGAACACATACTGGGGGAAAACCCTATGAATGTAAGCAATGTGGTAAAGTATTCTCTCATTCAGCTACTCTCCAAAAGCATAAAATCATTCATCCTGGGGGAAAATCCTATAAATGTCAGTATTGTTATAAAGATTTATCTAATCGAACTTCCCTCCTACGTCATGAAAGAATTCATATTGGGGAAAAACCCTATAAATGTCAGCATTGTGGCAAAGCTTACTGTGATCGTGGTGCCCTCTGTCGTCATGAAAGAACTCATACTGGGGTAAAACCCTATGAATGTAAGCATTGTGGTAAAGGTTTCAATTATCCATCTTCTCTCCAAGGTCATGAAAGAATTCATACTGGGGAAAAACCCTATGAATGTAAGCATTGTGGAAAAGCCTACAGTTATCCACAGTCCTGTCAAAGGCATGAAAGTACACACACTGGCAAGAAGCCCCATGTATGTCAGAAATGTGGTAAGGCTTTCAGTCTTTCTGCATATCTTAGAGATCATGAAACAATACATACTGGGGAGAAACCCTTTGACTGTAAGCAATGTGGGAGAGCTTTCAGATATTCCAGTTCTCTTCGATATCATAAAAGAATGCATAATGGGGAGAACCCCAACAAATGTAAGGAACATGGAAACCAAGAAAAATTTCATACTTGGGGAAAACCCTATGAATGTATCCATTGTGGTAAAACTCTCTTTTCTCTACGTTCCCTCCAATATCATGAAAGAACACACACTGGAAAAAAGCCCCATGTATGTCAGGAATGTGGTAAGGCTTACAGCCATTCTGCATCTCTTAAAGATCATAAAACAATACATACTGGGGAGAAACGCTATGACTGTAAGCAATGTGGGAGAGCTTTTAGATATTCCAGTTCTCTTAGAAATCATCAAAGAATGCATACTGGGGAGAAACTCTACAAATGTAAGGAATGCGAGAAAGCCTTCTATTCTGCCAGATGTCTTAGTAAGCATAAAGTATCTCATCATGGAAAAAAGCCTCATGAATGTAAGGAATGTGGTAAAACTTTCCTTTTTCCTATTTGCTTAGAAATCATGAAAAACATCATGCTTAGGGAAAACCCTATGAATGTAACCATTGTGATAAAGCTTTCTCTTATCCAAGTTCCCTCTAACATCATGAAATAACTCATAATAAGGAAAAACCCTATGACTGTAAACCATGGGCCAAACCCTTTATTCATCCCAGTTCCCTTCAAAATCACAAAAACACTGATAGTGGAGAGATATCAAAATGAATGAAAGAACTCACACTGAAAATAAGCCCTATCGTTTAAAGACTGTAGAAAAGCCTTTGACCATCCTAGTTTCTTTCTCTTTTTTTTTAAATATTCACCTGAGGATATTTTTCCATTGAGAGAGTGGAAGTCAGAGAGAAAGACAGAGCAATATTGATGTGACAAAAACATATCAATTGGTTGCCCTCCTTCACATGCCTAGATATTTAAGGACACAAAGTGGAGAAAAGCTCTATGAATGTAAGGAATGTGGTAATGTTTTCAGTTTTTCCAAGTCTCTTAGAACACACACTGCGGAAAAACCTTATGAATGTAAGCAATGTGGGAAACCTTCAGTTGTGTCACACATCTTGGAAGACAAAAGAAGACATGATGGGGGAGCCTGGAAGATGGTGGCATAGGTAAACACCTGTACTTGCTGCCTCTCACAACCACACCAAAACTCAACTAAAAGATAAAATAACTATCATCCAGAACCGCAGGAAGCTGTCTGAGTGGAAGTTCTACAACTAGAAGGAAAGAAAAAGGCGCATTGAGACTGGTAGGAGATGCGGAGGTGCGTGGAACAGGCTGGCGACCGCATGCACTATGTTTTTGTTTTGTTTTTTTTTTCAATCAGGAGGGAGATACAAGCTCCTGATTGCTCTGAACTCCAGTTCCGGGATACACTCTGGTTACCCAGACTCATACAGGGAAAAACTGGACTGTCTGGCATTGGGTCAGAACGTAAGGGCTGCTTTCTCTGAGTTGCTCACAGTGATCATTGTTCCTGTGGTGGTGGCGGGGGGGGTGCGGGATGTGGAGATGCGGGGACCTCTCTGGTGTAGAGCTGACTGGTAGCTATTGCTGTTTGCTCTGCCCTTGTGATTCCCTGAGTACTCACCCCACCCAAGTTACAACCCCATCCAAGCTGTGCGCCATGGCTTTTGCCTATGAATTGCCTGTCTTTTCTCAGCCTGAAACCTATCAAAGGGCAGCTGGGTCAGAGAGCACCAAAGCTTACAAAAGAAGGCCTAAGGCTCGGCAGCAGCCTGCATTGCTACACAGCTGGGCCTCATCTGGGCACCTCCAAACCCCAAAGAGGAGGAATCTGCAGATGTCTCTGTAGCTCCTGCTGGGTGGCCTCAGGCAGTGGCTGACTTTGCACCTCCGTGGAGATCCAAGTCCCAGTGTACCCAGTGGTCAGTGTGAGACCATACCAGATTATAACTATTCACATCCAGAAGCGACACACTCAAGTGGCAGACTGAGCACCAAAGCCCCACTGAAGCAAGTCCTGCCCCATAGGGTGTCTGCTGCATAGCAGTTCTTCCATTGCAGACACAGCTGGTTCTAACAGCCAATTGGCCAGGAGGTCAATTGCTCCCAGTGATAGCAATAGCAATCAAGGCTTAACTACAACAAGACTGTGAACCCATCCCACAAAGGGGTGCACCAAGAGTGTCCACCTCAGGTGATTGGGGATGCTGAGCCACTGGGCATTATAGGACACCTACCACACAAGGCCACTATCAACACAGGGAAGCAGCCAAAATGCAGAAAGAAAGAAACATGTCACAAAATAAATAAATGGAGGAAAGTAAACTACTGGGTATATAGTTCAAAACCATGGTTATAAGGTTACTCAAGAATCTTCTAGAAACCTCTGAGGAACTGTGTTCTATTATAGTTTCTATGCATTATAGAGTCATTGTGTCTAGTTTCTCTACCATATTATAGATGAAGGAAATGATCTTCACTTGAGGTTGTAATAGCTATCATGTAATTTGTTCTCTCCAACTTCCAGGCACTGTTTTTAAAAATTGGCATATATATATCCCAGTCAGTGTAGCTCAGTGGTTGAATGTCAACCTACATACCAGGAGGTCACGGTTGGACTCCTCCTCAGGGCATATGCCCTCTTTGGCGTCTCGATCCCCAGGATGCAGCCGATCAATCATTCTCTCTTATCATTGATGTTTCTATGTCTCTCTTCCTCTCCCTTCCTATTTGAAATCTACAAAAATATATTTAAAAGATATAAGAGAGCCCTAGCCAGTTTGGCTCAATGATTAGAGTGTCAGCCTGCAGAACAAACGGTCCCTGATTTGATTCCAGTCAAGGGCACGTACCTTGGTTGCAGACTCCTCTCTGGCTGGGCTCATGCAGGAGACAACCAGTCAATGTGTTTCTCTAACATCGATGTTATGTCTTTCCCTCTCTCTTCCATTCTCCAAAAAAATCAGTGGAAAAATAAGAAAATAAAAAAGGTTAGTTTGGTATTTCTTCATTTTGTCCTATGGCCTCCCATGGGAAGCATTGAATGAATGTGCCTCACCCATATATATATATATATATTCTACCTTAACAGAAAAGTGCCTTTCAGTGACCCAAAGAGGTTTACTCCATTTTCTTGTCAATAAATGTTTCTGTAATATTTCAATTGCAGTTGACATTCAGTATTATTTTAATCAATAAACATTTGTTATCTATTTGTAAGTTTGTAAAGTGCACTGTAGAGTCCAATGTGAGTTATTTTCATCTACATCCTTTGCTTGTCACTGCTTTTGGCTGGGTTTGGACTATGAAGTTTGCATTAAGAGGAGAATACCTGTGATAGGACAATAAGCTCTAGAGTCAGAGATGACCCTTCCTGACTGTTAGGTCAATGTGAGGAATGTTGTGAACTACATTTTGCACAATCTGGTGCTTCTATGATTCTGTGTTAGAAATCACCAAGGCCTCACTTCCATGTAACTTGAATGCAGAGGTGAAACAGGATTAGATTGGTTTTGAATCCTCTTGTATAAAGGAGATGGCCAGAAGCATAGAGCTTTTGTGTACATTTGCTTTGAGTTTGTTTTCCTCAGTCTTTGCCCAGCCAGCCAAGAATATCCTCAAAACCACCAGCGACTGCTTCATTTCCCTTGATGTTGGGTGTAAGCTTTACAGATGTTCACAATTCAACATTAAAGACCCAGCATAGGTTGGCTTTTCCTGCAAGCCCATAGGTGTCCACCAGACAGCAAATGTAGACTGTCATGGTTGAGGCTGTTTTCTGAAGGGTGCGCACTGTTCTCTAGCTTGCATTTGCATGAGGTCTAATTTGACTAGTAATCATCATCTTGTCTTGGTTCTGCTACTGACTGTGATTCAGATCCCACTGTGACAGCTGCCATGGTGCAGTGCCACGGAGCCCCGTGACAGTTTTTTCTTGTACCACCCTCTGCAGTGAGGGTTCTGAGCCAGTCCTTCCATGTGAGAATTGGCACTTTCTTCATTTCAGACAGACTCTTCATGGTGCTGTCACTCAGAGCTGAGCCTAATCTCTCAATGTTTTCAGTTATCTTGGGTTGTATGTAATTAAGATTATGTGCATTTTCCCCCTGTAATCAATGCTTCTGTACATTTTAAAGAAATATGAACTGTTTTCCAATCACTCTTATGCTGATAGCTACTGCATTTTATTGTTCCCTGAGATATGTTTAAATGTCCCAATGTAATTATGTATTTTCGGGTCAACATCTAATCTTTTTCATTTAATCATACAATCTGAGTTACAGTTATCATGTGTGTATAAATTCAGACATGTTTTCTCAGGGAAAATATTTTTTTATATTTACTTGATACAGACTGCTTTCTTATTCGTTCAAAATATTAAAAACTTCAATCCTGTTTTTTTGTTTGTTTGTTTTTACTTTGTTATTGTATTTTGCCTTGTAATAGATCATTTGTTTGCTATTCAGGGAAGCCAGACATTTTTCTGCATTGGATTCTTTATATTCTTTAAAAACCTGTTCTCTTTCATCAGGAATACAGACATGAATGCCTTTTTTGTGTGTGTCTTGATTCATTGTGGTCAGGGAGTAGCTCTGTGTGATGATAGACATGTGTGACCTTTTCTTTTCAACCATGTATGTCTAGGGCTGGCAGGGAGTTCAAGGCCTGCAACTCCTCTGGAACAGCTTTTGCCTTTCTTGTTATATGAACACTGAAATATTTCCTACAGGGTATTGGGTGCATTTCCAAAAAGTTTATATATATATTTTAATTATTTACTCCTTGAAAAGTATCTCCTGTATGGGTCAACTGAAGTTCATAAATTTAGGAATATTGTCAAGGAATACAAACCAAGCAAGAAGACAAAGTCAGGGTCTCTTCCAAAGAAGCTGTTTTTAGTGATAGAGTATGACTTACTTTTACAGTTTATTTTTAAATATATTTTTATTGATTTCAGAGAGGAAGGGAGAGAGTGAGAGAGATAGAAACATCAATGATGAGAGAGAATCATTGATTGGCTGCGTGCTGCCCACCCCCTATTGGGGATCAAGCCTGCAACCTGGGCATGTGCCCTTAACTGGAATCTTACCCGAGACCCTTTAATCGGCAGGTCAACGCTCTCTCTACTGATCCAAACCAGCTAGAGCTCTCTTACTTTTTTCTTTTTTAATATAATTGATTTGAGAAAGAGAGAGACAGAAATATCAATCATTCTATTTATTTATATTCATTGGTTTATTTTTGTGTGTGACCTGGGATTTAACCTACTATCGGCATATTGGGATGATGCTCTAATCATTCGAGCTTCCCGGCCAGGTTGAAAAACAACATGGTGATCCACTACATGACATTTTGGAACAGGCAAAGGATTGGTCTGGCTGGTGTTGCTCAATGGTTAGGTGTCAACCTATAAGCCAGGAGGCCATGGTTCAATTTCCGGTCAGGACACACACCTGGGTTGCAGACTTGATTTCTAGTAGGGGTGTGCAGGAGGCAGCTAATCAATGATTGTCATCATTGAGGTTTCTATATCTGCATTTCCCTTCTTCTCTTAAATCAAAAAAAATTTCAATAAGAAAAGAATAGGTCAAGGTTTAGAGGGGCAGTTCTCAACCTGTGGGTCACGACCCCTTTGGGGGTCAAATGACCCTTTCACAGGGGTCGCCTAACTATCGGAAAACACATATACTTACATACTGTTTTTGTGATTAACCACTATGCTTTACTTATGTTCAATTTGTAACAATGAAATTGGGGGTCACCACAACATGAGGAACTGTATTAAGGCTCGTGGCATTAGGATTGTTGAGAACCACTGGTTTAGAGGAATCTCGAACAAATCCTGTATAAACAGCCACCATAATTGTGTTCCTTTGGGTTAATGGAGAGTTTTCTGTCTTGGTGGTGGTGTAACTGCATTCTGAAAACACATAACTACTCTAAAACTGTTTTCAAATATTAAGAACAATATAAAATACCAACAGTGGTCCTAGCTGGTTTGGCTCAGTGGTGAGAACATTGACCAGCGACTGAGGGGTCCCGGGTTTGATTTTGGTGAAGGGCACATGCCTGCAGTAGTCTCAATCCCCATAGGGCAGTTAATCAGTGATTCTTATCATTGATGTTTCTATCTGTCCCTCTCCCATCCTCTCTGAAATCAAAAAGTATCCTATATAATATTGAAATTAACCCTCATGCCTCCTAGACAGAGCTTTTGACGCTGACTGGCATAGAAACCCATCAATCGGAACCAAATCTGGGTGAACTGTGAGGAACCAATGGCTGCCTAGGAGGCAGAGCTTTTGACGTTTACTGGCATAGAAACCGATCAATCGATCAAATCTGGGTGAACTGCAAGGAGGCAATGGCTCCCTAGGAAGCAGAGCTTTTGATGCTGACTGGTATAGAGACTGACCAATCATAACCTAATCTGGGCCAACTGGGAAGGCAGACCTAAGGTGGGGGCTGAGGAGGGGTTTCAAAGGGAACAGCTGTTTGGTGTAAGGTGTAAGAAATCATTTCAGTTTTTCAATGACCGGTTTGACAGTATAGTGCATATGGCTGGCTATCAGTCCAGATATAGGGATTATGTGTTTTTGTCTGCCAAGAGCATCTCCTCTGGCTGAAAAAGGGCCCCCCATCCCCCACTTAAGCATTCCTATCCTATATAATCTATCTATACTAATAAACGGGTAATATTCTAATTACAATGGGTCAACCGACCATCTTCTGGACATCCGACTTCCTTCCAGACAAAGCCATGGTGGTGGGGGCCGAGACAGAGTCAGTTAGGGGTGATCAGGCTGGCAGGGGAGGGCAGGTGGGCATGAGATCAGGCTCCCAGGGGAGGCCACTTGGGGGCAACCAGGCTGGCAGGAGAGAGCAATTAGGGGCGGTCAGGCAGGCAGGCAGAGAGGTTAAGGGTGATCAGGCAGGCTGACAGTGTGGTTAGGGGAAATCAGGCAGGCAGGCAGAGGCAGTTACAGCCAATCATGCAAACAGGCAGCTGAGTGATTAGGAGCCAGCGGTCCCAGATTGTGAGAGGGTGAAGGGTGGGCAGAGGGGAATACCCCCACCCCCAAGTGCACGAATTTCATATACCGGGCCACTAGTCTGGGCTGAGGGAACCCACCTCCCTGCACAAATTTTGTACACCAGGCCACTAGTATATCTATAAATACATACATACAAACAAAAGTGTTTTCTGCTGGGAGAACGTTAAACAGTCCAAAACTTAGAGCGCTAATTGTGCAACACTTCCTTCCCCCACCTTGGGGTTCTTATAAAGAACAGAGGTCTGGGGGAGGACACAACAGGATACAATTTCAGGAAACACCCTCTGGGGCAACCTGTGCCCTCATTCACACAACTGCTGAGACAGTGATAGGACTCTTGGCAGCCACCTTTGAGGTGATGCCAGGGTTCTGGAGTGCTATTCAGGAAATGCTATGATCTGAAATGGGAAATCTAACTGGTCAGCACAAGTGAGGTCAGCCTGGGAACGTCCTAATTCTATGGTCGGCAAATTGCGGCTCGGGAGCCACATGGGGCTATTTGGCCCCTTGAGTGTGGCTCTTCCACAAAATACCGACTTCTGAGCATGGGCCACGAAATTTCAATCGCACTGTACATGCGCACCCACATGTATTTTGTGGAAGAGCCACACTCAAGGGGCCAAAGAGCCGCATGTGGCTCGCAAGCTGCAGTTTCTGACCACTGTCCTAATCTAATCCTGGGCATCAGCAGATCTTGAGCCTGTTTCCAGTTATTAAGTTTCCCATAGTTACTAAGTTTCTCAAGCCAACTCTGCCTGCTCTCTGGGAAACATGTTTAAAGGCAACATCGGTCCAACTCTGGAAATTTTCTGTTGCCACCTCAGGTGACTGTGGTGAAACAGTGATAGAACCCAGAGCACATGTCACGAGGAGCAGGCCCCTCAAACACAGTGATCCCCACTGTTGTGTGACCATCACTCCTGTACCAAGAAGCACGTTGCACAGGAATCTCAAACCCCCCAACAATGTGAAAAGGAGATGCCCTGCCTGTCCTAGCTCTAGGAGTCCCTCAGGAGCCGGGCCATCCCTAGAGCACCTTCCCTGATCCTGCAGGCCATCAACCCTGTGGTTTGAGAAGCGAAAAGGCTGACCACACCCGACCCCCCTCTCCTCAGAGCTGCCTCTAGAGTGAGTGTGGAGCCCACCCACCAAGTCTGGTGCCTACTCCTCCGGAACAGGACTCCCCCTGCAGAATATCAGCCCCATGGACTGTGGGAAATAACATCCCAGCCAGGAAATCAGCATCCCTGTGGGATCCCCCCCTTGCCTCACGTGGCTTGCAGAATGCAGTGCAGCACCACACCTAATAAGGGGCTGAGAATGCCAAGTATTTTGCCTTCCCTGAAGTGAGCAGGCACAGGAGGTGGCTCCTGGTCCCCTTGTTTGAACCACGCCCCTGTTCTTGCAGGAAGAGTGAGAAATGAGCCCAAACTCCTCCCATGGTCTTACAACAGCTTCCCGTGTTTTCCTGGGTCACCAAGGTCACCTGTCTGTGGTTCAAGGTCCCCAGGCTACCACCCATCCCCATCAAGGCACATTCAGTGAGAGGCAGAGATGAAAGGCTGGGTGAGGACAGGCTCAGGGGGTCTGACCCAGGGAGACCAGTGCACAGGGGAGACCTCAGGGAGGTGGGGGACACCTTGTCCAAGAACCTGCAGGTGAGGAGTTGGCAGCTGAGTGAGGACAGGCGACCCTTTGTTATCCTCCCTGAGTTTCCAGTGGGGAAGCAAAGTGAGGAAGGGCCTGTGCTTTGTCTCAATTGAGATGATCCTGTAATCTTTGAGGTTTATTCTATTAACGGTATGTTACATTAATTCATTTCCAGATGCAAAACCAACCCTTGTTGCCTGGGTTAAATCTCACTTGGTCATGGTGTATAGGTCATGTTATATATTGCTCAGTTCATTTTGTTCTTATTTTGGTAAGGCTTTTGCATGTATATAAAAAGTGTTCTCTGATCCTAGTTGGTTTGGCTCAGTAGTTAGTGTGTCTGCCTGTGGACTGAAGGGTCCCGGTTTCGATTCTTTTTTTTTTTTTGAAGTATATTTTATTGATTTTAGAGAGGAAGGGAAAGGGAGATAGAATCATCAATGATGAGAGAGAATCATTGATTGGCTGCCTCCTGCACACCCCACTACTGGGGATTGAGACTGCAACCCAGGCGTGTGCCCTGGGTCGGAATCAAACCTGGGACCCTTCAGTCCACAGGCCGACACTCTATCCATTGACCAAAACCAGCTAGGACCCAGGTTTGATTCTAATCAAGGACACATGTCTGGATTGTGGGCTCAGTTCCCAGTTGAGGGTGTACAAGAGATAGCTGATCAATTATTCTCTCTCATCATTGATGTTTCTATCTCTCTCTCCCTCTCCCTTCTTCTCTGAAATGAATTTAAAAAAATTTTAAAAAACTGGTCTCTGTGTATTCTATTATAATGTACTAGAGGCCCAGTGCACGGAGTTCATGCAAGGGTCTTGACCCTTGCAGCCCCGGCTACGTCTGGAAGGTCGTTTTTCCATCCAGTCTAATTAGCTTATTATGCTTTTATTATAGATTATCTAGAGAAAAATTACTATGTACTAGAGGCCCGGTGCACAAAATTTGTGAACCCAGGCGGGGGGTGTCCCTCAGCCCGACCTGCGCCCTCTCGCAATCTGGGAGCCCTCAGGGGATGTCTCCCTGCTGTGGAGGTGGGAGAGGCCCCCGCCACCGCTGCTGGGCTCACCAGCCATGAGCCCAGCTTCTGGCTGAGCAGCACTCCACCTGTGGGAGCACACTGACCACCAGGGAGCAGCTTCTGCATTGAGTGTCTCCACCTGGTTATCAGTGCATGTCATAAAGACCGGCTGTTCCCCTGTTTGGTAGATTTGCATATTAGCCTTTTATTATATAGGATAGTTTGTATCTATGTGCATCTGTGTATGTATATATGATGTAGAATGTGGTGTATTTAGTATATTTTTATAATGTTGGTAATATATAGTACAGTAGTATATCTTAGCATATATTTTGGATCATTAGAAAAGTTATATAATTAACATATAATTTATTTTACAGGGTTTCGTATAGCATAATTTTACAGAATAGTATTGCAGTCTTCTCAGCCTACAGTGTAGTGGGTGTCATTTCCATGTCTGTGCACAGAAATATTAACAACCCTATTACATCCTCCCATGAAGCACAGGGACACCTCGCTGTCTTGATACTACAACCTCGGGTTCCCTCACCCCTGTTTTTCTCTCTACTTCTGAGTGCACCTGAAGTGTCAGTGTGTTTCAGAAACTTGCACTAATTTATCCCGCTGTGATGGAAATGAAGCCCTGCAGTTTCATTTGTCCCCCGTGCAGAGATGTGTGACATTCCCTTCTTTTTGAGTAATTATGAGTAAAGTTATTCCAGAGTGCTTTATCCCAAAGGGTGATCTTCGATTAGGAGTTGTTGCTCTTAGTGCCAGACAGCCAGACCATTGGCAATGGCCTAAAAGTTGTAAAAATGTACAGATGAGGTCAACTATTTGCCAAGGCATCCTGTGGCATGATTGCCTGGAGGTGACTAATCTTGCTGTTCATTGGGTCCCATTTCAGAGCAGGGATGGCCGGGTTAGGGTCAGTCGCAGCAGCTCTCCAGGGATCTCTTCTCCATCTCGTGTGCTGGTGGCACAGAATCATGGACATGATAATTAGAGCAGGATTTGTTTTTAAATGAATGAGAGAGGAAAAGCATATTTCAAAACATCTGTGGAGAGAGAACAGTATACTTTACATGGTGTCCTTTTGCATGAACACTGAAAAGATCGAAAAGAAATAAACTCTATTGCTCTCTATAAGGAAACTAGCCCCCTTTGTTCAAGGACAAGCTAGAAGTGTTTCCTCAGGCACACTTTTCAATCTCAGCTTTAGTTTTTGACACTTGATCTTAAAATAAACAATTGATGATGGAAAATGTTGTATTACCCATACTATACTTCTGATTTATGGGTTGACACTCAACCACTGAGCCATGCCAGCTGGGCCACTCCTGAGTTTTAAGTGGCAGTGTTTAAAAAAATATATACATATTTTATTTGTTTTTTACAGAGAGGAAGTGAGAGGGATAGAGAGAAACATCGATGAGAGAGAAACATCGATCAGCTGCCTCCTGCACACCCCCCACTTGGGATGTGCCCACAACCAAGGCACATGCCCTTGACCGGAATCGAACCTGGGACCCTTCAGACCATAGGCCGACGCTCCAACCACTGAGCCTAACTGGTCAGGGTTAAGTGGCAGTTTTAATAAATAAAGGACTTTCTATACCAGGGTGGTCTTGGGTGGACAGAAGAGGAGTAGACCTCCAACCTGCCCACCAGATAATTCAAAGTTTACCTAATCGCCTTCACTGGGTCATGTACACAGTTCAGGTGGGGTCAGCAACACATTGGTCTCTCAAAGCTGTGTCCTTTAAATGGCTTTAGTTCTCCATCCGTGGGCAGAACATATATCCCAAGGACAGGGGTGGGAGGAAGGAATCTCATTGCCCAGCTCATGGGTTGACCAGCTGTCACATTTTCTCAGTGACCCTCCCACAGAGCAGCTGCTTGAACTATGTGTGATTCTTTCCATTAGAGCCATGTGCCAAGGCTATGGGGAAAATCTATATACATACAAGGAACTCCTTGTGCCTTTTCAGTGGAGCTCTTTGGCTGAAAAGACCATCTTGTAGGGTGAGTCTTGAGACCTCATGGTTTCCATGGTGCAGGTGGATGCAGCAACACTAAGTCTATTCTGGCCCTTGTGTTTGCCATGATGGAGATCACAGGAATCACCTCTTCTTACTAAACACAACCCAGTAATTCCAGCACCTTGAAGAGCAGCATGAATTGGCCTCAGCAAAGCGACCAGCTCCCCCAATTGTTACTTGTGAGAAGTGGAGCATTCTCTACCCAGATGGGGCCACAGCTGGAACTATACAATTCCCACAGGTGCAAGTACCAGCAGGGTGTGGAAGGGCAGGGATGGGATGTAATTTCTGCAGCAGCAGGTTCCTGAAGTTCAGCCGTGTGAGAGAAGAGACCAAACACGTGCATCTTCCCCAGTGAACATGCATTCTTAGTAGGAGGTCATTTATTTGAGGTTGAGATGAGAGCAAAAACAAAACAAAAAACCAGAGGTATTCCAGACTAGAAAATCAGAATGATTTCTAGAAAAAATGCCTCGAGACTATTGTTTTTGAGATAGCTGTGAAAAGGAAGGTGAAAAAAAGGTGATGAAATGCAAATATATTCTCCATCTCAGTTCTTCATGGTGAATACCCACAGACCTTTCTTCCTGCTGTGTATGGTGACTGATGCTGCTCCTCCCCGTGTGGTCCTCCTGGTAAGCTGAGTCCTGGGTGAAACGTGTGCCCTCCTTTCCTCTCTCCATTGAGGTCACCTGTGGTTCTGTGGCTCTGCCCTAGGCTGCCTGTGTCAGATGGCCTCCAGGTTCTTCTGTGTCCCAAGCTTGATGGGTTATTGCAGCTGTTTGGGTGGGGCTGTTTGTCTCTGGATAAAAGTAAAGGTGAGCATTTCCTCAGGGACTGGAGAGAGGCAATGGTCAGAGCCAGGAAGCTGAGCATACTCTATGGAGAGGATGCCTGGTAGGGAGTGATTCCATCATGGTTAGAATGAATGTTATGCTAGTATCACAGACTCACCAATCGGGGGGAATATTATTGAGATGTGGGGATGAAAAGAGGCCACATGCTAACCTGCCAAGTTCAGGGAAGGCCTGTGTGTGATGGCCTTGCAAATTCAAAGAGCTAAAATAACCACAAGGGATGGTCTAAAATGAGAACGTTTTAACTAGAGGCAGTTTATGGTAGATAGTCATGTTCCAGACTAGAATCCCCCTAACAAACTCAATCTTTCCTTTCCCTATGCTTGTCCATTGTCTTTCCCATATATGATTACATATCTTGGCATTGTCTGGGTAACTCCCCCTATTTCAGACCTTTCAGTGCTCAACCAATGCAGAAGAAATGAGACCATATCTCCTCTCATTGTTATTATGTTAATCATTAACTATTACCTACTTTGTACCCACCTATGTAAAATATATATGTATGTCTATCATTTTACTTTTCATCGTATCCCCCGGGTACCCTGCTTTACTTTCTCCCAGCTCCCTAATCTATCACCAGTGGATTTCATGTAACCCACTTGAGTCTTCTCTTTTGATTGTAATGTATAAAATAAAGCACCAAACTGCCATACTCCGGACATTATCTCAATTCATTGACACTTTGCTTCCTGACATGAACTCATAAAAATACTCTATAGGTTTGAATGATTCTTTCATTGATGGGAACCAATTTTCAGTTAAATTTCATTATTGCTGGATTAAACGGTGTAACCGTGGTGGCAGCAGGAATAGCACCAGGTTTCTGATTGGGCTCAGACCAAATGTGAGTTCAGCAGCCTGGGTACTTGGGTTTTGGCTAGAAAAGAATTCAGAGCAAGACCCAAAGTGTAAGAGAACATTTACTGGGTAAATTACAGAGGTAGGAGAAGTAATTCTGGGAAGAAATGGGCTTAGGAAAGGAGTTATGGAGGTAAAAGAAGGGCCCTTGGAGCTTGGGAGCACAAGCTAATGGTAACCTGCCTGGGGCAGGAGGAGAAGGAGGGGAAGGGAAGGTACAGGTGTGCTCCAGGGAGGGAGAGCGCACTGGGTCCTCCTTCCTAAGGTTTTAAGGGTGGAGATTTCAGGGGAGGTCCCAGGGGAAGAGCTGAATGGAATATTCTGTAGCTTTCCAGGTGTGTCCATTCAGGGATGTGGCCTCCACTGATGGATTGGCCGGCACCAGGACAGGGGTCATTATTCAATGCAGCTGGTCCTGATGTCAGCCCTGGCATTTTGCTGCTTATCTGGGCCTGGCTTATCTGAGCAGCCTGGGGCATTCAATGAGGCATAGGTGTTATCTCTAGAGAGGAAGATCAGGGGGTCCAAACTGTAGGACCAGTGATCTGCTAGAGGAGGAAAAGTCACCCTGGGGACAAGGTCCCACCCTATAATTGGTTGCCCATTGCTGGACACCTGGGCTTCCCACCCTCGTGACCTCTGTGCCTGGCCCATCTCCTTGCTCCAGGTAGGTCTGTGGAACTGCCCACAAGACAACCGCAAGTTAGGGGAGCTCATGGCCTCAGAGGAGCGTGAGTGAATCACCAGTAGGAACACATTTTTTCACGTGAAAAACATTTTCTAAAGTTAACCATTCTAGCCCTAACCGGTTTGGCTCAGTGGAGAGAGCGTCGGCCTGCGGACTGAAGGGTCCCAGGTTCGATTCCGGTCAAGGGCATGTACCTTGCTTTCGGGCACATCCCCAGTGGGGGATGTGCCGGAGGCAGCTGATCAATGTTTCTAACTCTCTATCCCTCTACCTTCCTCTCTGTAAAAAATCAATAAAATATATTAAAAAATAAAGTTAACCATTCTAAATGCACAGAAGTCACTTTCAATGAAATTGGGGGTCACCACAACATGAGGAACTATATTAAAGGGTCGTGGCATTAGGAAGGTTGAGAACCACTGCCCTAAGGCATCCCTGGTCCCTGAGCCTGTGCACCTTTTTGCAAATGCACATGTCAGACTCCAGTTGTCAACAAAGAAGAAAATGGAGCCAGATTCCATTAGGTGCCTTTAAGTGTGTGTGTTTGCAAGGAAGGACCACTGTTCCCTGGGGACTCTCAGCGCTGCCTCTCAGTGCAAAGGTCCCTGGACAGGAGATCTGGCAGCTTTGGGCTCAGACCTGTGCACGTCAGGCGCTAGGGGGCGAAGTCGTGTAAAGTGTGTGTCTTATGAGTAGAGGTTGGAGCGGGCGGGTGGGGCTACGCTCTGCCACAACTCGGCTGTTCCTTTGCTTCAGCTGCACTGGGATCGCATCTGCCTTGTTCTGTCCTCATCTGCGATCCGTAAGGTGGTGGGAGCTGCAGGCAGGACTCGGGAGGCCCAGGAACTAGAAATGGTGAGTGTGCGGCCGGGCGGGCGCGGAGACAGGGAGGAGGGGCGGGTGGAGCCGCCGTGGCGGGACCGTCTCTCCACGGTCAGGTCGGTGGAGCCGCCGTGGCGGGGCCGTCTCTCCACGGTCAGGTCCGGAGCCTGCGGACCCGAGGCGCCGGGGGCTCCGCTGAAACTGCAGGCCCCTCGGGCTCGCAGGGTGGGGCCCAGCCGGGACCCGGGCGTCCAGTGTGTCCCCGCGGCAGGGCCTTGGGCTGCGGAGCGCGTCTGGGCAGCTCTGCACCCACATCCCCGCGGCTCCGCAGTCGGTGCGGTGACCACGTGGAGGGTCATTGGGGACAATGGTGACTCGGTCCCCGCGGTTCGTGCACGGGAGGAGCTGTGGTCTGTGGGGCCCCCTGTCCCTCCTTTCTCCCCAGAAGGACCCCGTTTTCTCCTGAGTTTTGATGTTTGTGGAGCAGGCTCTCAAGTCCACCCGCTGTCCCCCAGGCCTAGCTCTGCAGCAAATGCCTGCATTTCCAGTCTCTCCCCCGAATCCTAAACGCCATCTTCCTTCTCCGAGTCACAGCGTCTTTATCAGCTATTTGTTTTGTGGTGCTTTTCAAACGGTTAAAAACAAAATTCAGCTGAGTAAGTGGAAGGTCTGACTGGTTTGATTCCCCATTCCCGAATCCGGCCGCATCCCATCTAGGAAATAGAATCTGAGGGTCTGTACAATAGGCATAAAAGAAGTGGCTTTGAGAGGTTATTAGTTAAAGAAAAGAGGGGATTGCTTCAGGCAGGGTCACCCTTCCTTAGGGGAAGGAACAGCAGGAGTCTTTAGACAGATTAGTGTTGAACAGCAAGTTGCAGAGTGACTGGGTTAAAATATTACTCCTGGGAGAGGTGAAACTGCAGTTACATACAGTCCTGCACCCCTGAACCTGGGGAGGACATCTTGAGGCAGTTTTGTTGTTTTCAGTTCTCTTACAAACCTGCATGGTGTAGCCTGCTACACACCTATGCCATATGGGGTAGCCTGTGGGTTCTAGGCACCAAACCTGTACAACATGCTACTGTACTGAATGCTGTAGGCAATTGTAATGCAATGGTAGGAAGCATTTATGAAAAGGTGCAGTAAAAATGCGGTGTCCAAGGTAGAAAATGGTACATCCGTGTGGGACAGTGACCCTGAATGGGCTACAGGACTGGAGGCTGCTCTGCAGGAGTCAGTGATTGGTGAGTGAATATGAAGGCCTAGGACGTTACTGTGCACGACTGTAGACTTTATGAAAGTGTAGAGTTAGGACAGGAAATTTACAAAAAACAGATTCATCAAGCCTAGGAGGCAATGATGCAATCAAAAGGCACAGTCAACACAAGACCTTCAAGGCTGCTGCCCGCATAAAACAGTATACTGCTTCACAGCAAAATTTTCTTTCACGAAGTAGAAAGCACACAAAGATAAGGAGGATAGTATAGCAAATACATAAACCAGTTTATCATCATCAAGCATTCCATGTAGTGAGTGTAACTGTATGTGCTGGACTTTCATAGGACTGGCAGCACAGGAAGCTTGTTTATACCAGCATCATCATAAACATCTGAGTAATGCATTTCGCTATGACATTCTGATGGGTATGACATCACTAGGTGATTGCAGTTTTTCAGATCCACTGAAATCTTTTTTCTAGAAGGGATTTTATTTTTATTTATTTCTTTTTTGAATGTAGTTTATTGATTTTAGAAAGGAAGAGAGAGGGAGAGCGAGATAGAAACATCAATGATGAGAGAGAATCATTGATTGGCTGCCTTCTTCGTGCCCCCTACTGGGGATCAAACCCGTAACCCAGGGATGTGCTCTTGGCCGGAACTGAACATGGGACCCTTCAGTCCTCAGGCTGACGCTCTATCCACTGAGCCAAACCACCAGCTAGGGCAGGGATTTTATTTTTCATTAAGATACAATTGCTATACAACATCATATTAATTTAAGTTGTACATCACAATGAT
>NW_005353371.1:231058-241988 GCF_000412655.1 Myotis brandtii
TGCACAGTGGGCGGGGGGGGGGCGCGGAGGGGCCCTCAGCCTGGCCTGCACCCTCTCTAATCTTGGAACCGTTGGACTAAACTGGCTGTCGGACATCCTTCTCACAATCTGGACAGCTGGCTCCTAACTGCTCACCTGCCTGCCAGCCTGATCACCCGTAACTGCCCTCCTCTGCCCGTCTGGTTGCCCCTAACTGTCCTCACCTGCCGTCCTGGTTGCCCCTAACCACCTCTGCCTCGGTCCCGGCCACCATGGCTTTGCACGGAAGGACGTCCAGATGGATGTCTGAAAGATGTTCGGTCTAATTAGCATATTACCCTTTTATTAGTATAGATTATACAACATAAGCTTTAAGGTAGAATTGCATTATTACAAATGAAGAGACATTTCACTTAAAAATGTATATTGGTTTGACATGATTCAAATCCACTTATTTATGACAAAAATCAAGTCTTTAAGAATAGGATTGCTTGCCCTAGCTGGTTTGGCTCAGTGGCTAGAGCTTCAGCCTGAGGACTGAAGGGTTGTAGGTTCGATTCTGGTCAAGGGCACATGCCTGGGTTGCGGGCTCCATCTCCAGAAGAGTGCGTGCAGAAGGCAGCCGATCAGTGATTCTCTCTCATCATTGATGTTTCTATCTCCCTCTCCCTTCCTCTCTGAAATCAATAAAAATCTATTTAAAAAAATAAAAAGAATAAGATGCTTTGCTATCAAAGCCAAGCAAGGTGTGTCATTGGTTGTCCCTGATGAAGTCTGAGCAGCTCAGTTGCTAAGCGACTTCGCTGGGTTCTTACCAAATAAAATCTGTGGAATAGCAACCACACCCACCATGCATTTAGGGTATAAAGACCAAAAGTTGGGGAGGACAGAGTGCTTCTGGGGTAGGAGACAGTGAGGGTAAGCAGCTGGGAGGCAGGGAAGACATGGAATGCCCAGTGCCTGGAAGCGTCGGAGGATCTGGGATATGCAAATGTGTTCGGGGCGGGGTCAGGCCCTGCGCTCCGCTCTGAGAGGTCAGATCTGGAGGGAGGGCAGGGGTGCGGTTCCAGGGATCCCCTCCTGCGAGGCTCCTCCTCCTCCCCTTAACTCCCTAACCTGTCCATTTGGATGAAGGGGATGGGAAGCAGGTACACAATGCCTGGGCAGGATGCCCCTCAGTCCCGGAACTCTCCCGGGGCGGGGGCGGGGTGTTTGTATTGATTTATTGGATCCTTCTTACATGTTAAGGGGGTGACAGGGGAGTGTCTGCCAGACATGGTTTCCTTCTGCTTGCTCGCCAGAGCTGCCCCACGTGATGCCTTTTCCCTTCCTTCCCCGCTGCCCCGAGAAAACGCGCATGAGATCACCAGGGACAAAACTGGGCCCCCATTGTATTGCGTGCAGATTGTACTCCACAGGAACCTGCCTGATCCAGAGAGGGTTGGGGTCATTCACTGCAGGAAAGGCTCGATTTAAACAAAGCCCCCATTTAGATAGGCACCAGCTGAGCTGTTTGCAGAGACTTTATCATCCCTTCTGGCTGTTTCCTTGGAAACCACTGTAAGAATAAAAGAATGTTACAAACTGCCCAGGCCTAAATGTTTTATCTCAACTCCCCAAGCTTCCCCCGCCAGGGATAGGAACAAAGGGAACAAAGCCCTTAAGGCTGTTCCAGGAAATAGCCCTAGACACAAAGAGCAGGCTGAGCAAGCCATACTCTGATCAACCGTTGAGATAAACAGGATGTGAAATTACCAGGAGGGACTGATGACTAACTCTCAAGCCCTGTCAGGACACAACCCAGACCCCTTTGGAATTCCTTTGTTCCCCTCTTTCCCCTTCTGCGTGTAACCCCTCCCGATGTGTGGTTTTTGCCTATATATACTTGTAAGACTTTCTGCTCGGGGCTCGACTCCTCTGCTCCTGCGTGAGTTACGAGTTGAGCCCCAGCGCGCTGGAATAAAGCCTCTTGCTGTTTGCATCAAGTGACGCCTCTTGCGGTTGATTGGGGTTGCCGTCGATCCAAGGGACAGAGAAAGGACTCCCCTGGGGTCTTACATTTGGGGGCTCGTCCGGGATTAGACGACCACCCCTCATCCGCGGAGTCGACCTTGGAGGTAAGAAGGGGTACCCCGAGGTTGTTTGTCTTTGTCTTGTGTTTGTTGGGCGGTCTGGATCTGTGTGCGCGCTTTCGGTTTTGCAGCCGTTCGGCAACTCGTGAGGGTGGCCGAACAGTGGTCGGTAGACGTGCCTGGAGGACCACAGGTTGCAGCCCTGGGGGACGCCCCAAGGGTGGAGGAGAGCCAGGGACGGCTGCTAGTCTCCTACTGTAAGGGCGCCGATCAGGTTCGGCTGTTGGATCAGAAATTGTCCAGATCGCGCCCATCTGATTCCGTTACAAGTTTGTGGCGGAAAAGGTGGGTTAAGTGGGCCCTCGTGTCTGTAACATTTTTGATATTTGTGTTGTTAACGATGTACAAACTGACGATGGGACAGACTGTGACAACCCCTCTTAGTTTGACCTTAGACCATTGGACTGAAGTTAAGGGAAGAGGTCGCGACCTATCAGTTGAGATCAGGAAAGGTCCATGGCGGACCTTCTGCTCCTCAGAATGGCCTACTTTTAATGTAGGGTGGCCAAAAGAAGGGACCTTCGACCTATCTGTTATTTTTGCTGTTAAGAAGATTGTTTTTCAGAGAGAACCTGGAGCCCATCCGGATCAACAGCCCTACATCGTGGTCTGGCAGGCTTAGACCATGGACTGAAGTTAAGGGAAGAGGTCGCGACCTATCAGTTGAGATCAGGAAAGGTCCATGGCGGACCTTCAGCTCCTCAGAGTGGCCTACTTTTAATGTAGGGTGGCCAAAAGAAGGGACCTTCGACCTATCTGTTATTTTTGCTGTTAAGAAGATTGTTTTTCAGAGAGAACCTGGAGCCCATCCGGATCAACAGCCCTACATCGTGGTCTGGCAGGACCTGGTGCAAAACCCGCCCTCCTGGGTTCGACCTTGGGTTGCAAAACCCAAGCCCCGGCTGGACGCTCGAGTTCTAGCTATCCAATCTCCCAGTCCTGGGGGAGATACCAGCCCCCCGGACCCCCCCAAGAAGATTTATCCAGAAACCCAGGCCGACCTCCTCCTCCTTGACCCACCACCCCCATATCCTCCTGCCTTAGTTCCGGTCGAGGGTCGAGAGGAGCCAGAGGTATCGCCGGCCCCTGAGGTTGCCCCTTCCGCTCCCTCGGCTGAGCCTCTGTCGGGGCCGGCCCATGGCACCAGGAGCCGCGACCGCTGGCAGTCCCCTGACACCACCGTCGCCCTTCCCCTAAGAGCTTATGGGCCCCCGCCGGTGGTGACGGAAGGAGGACCGGCTCCTCTTCAGCCCCTCCAGTACTGGCCTTTCTCCTCCGCTGACTTGTATAACTGGAAGACTAATCATCCTCCCTTTTCAGAGGACCCTCAGCGCTTAACTGGGCTGGTGGAGTCCTTAATGTTCTCTCATCAGCCCACATGGGATGATTGCCAGCAGCTGCTGCAGACCCTTTTCACTACTGAGGAGAGGGAGAGAATCCTATTAGAGGCGAGGAAGAATGTGCCGGGAGCAGATGGACGGCCCACTCAGCTCCCCAACATCATCGAAGCTGCCTTTCCTCTCTCTCGGCCTGATTGGGATTTCAACACGGCAGAAGGTAGGGAGCGACTGACCGTCTATCGCCAGACTCTAGTGGCCGGCCTCCACGGGGCAGCAAGACGCCCCACTAATTTGGCTAAGGTAAGAGAGGTTATCCAGGGGGCCACGGAACCCCTGTCGGTATTTCTTGAGCGCTTAATGGAAGCTTTCAGGCGCTACACCCCGTTTGACCCCACCTCAGAGGGGCAGAGGGCTTCCGTGGCCATGGCTTTTATAGGACAGTCGGCATTAGACATTAAGAGAAAATTGCAGAGGATAGAAGGATTACAGGATTATACCCTACAGGATTTAGTTAAGGAGGCAGAGAAAGTGTATCATAAGAGGGAAACTGAGGAGGAAAGAGAGCAGAGAAAAGAAAAGGAGAGAGAGGAGAGAGAAAACAAGCGGGATCGTAAGCAGGAGAAGAATCTGACACGGATTTTGGCCGCAGTGGTAGGTGAGAGAGGACAGGAACAAACCCAGAGTAGGGCTAAAAGGTCAGGCAACCTGGGCAACCGCACCCCATTAGACAGAGATCAGTGCGCCTACTGCAAAGAAAAAGGTCACTGGGCTAGGGAGTGCCCTAAGAAGAAAAAGAACGGGTCCTCCAAGAAGGTATTAGCCCTGGAAGAGGAAGAGGACTAGCGGGGACGGGGCTCGGAACCGCTCCCCGAGCCTAGGGTAACATTAGAGGTGGAGGGGAGGCCAGTTGAGTTCCTAGTAGACACTGGGGCTCAGCACTCGGTCCTACTCGAACCAGCTGGACCTGTTTCCCACAAGAAATCGTGGGTCATAGGAGCCACAGGGCACCAGCAGTACTCATGGACTACCCGAAGAACAGTAGACTTAGGAACGGGATGGATAACCCACTCGTTTCTGGTCATCCCCGAGTGCCCTGCACCTCTACTTGGGAGAGATCTCCTAACCAAAATGGGAGCCCAGGTTACCTTCACCCCCGATGGCCTGGAGGTGACTCAAAGCAGGGGAATGGCCACCGCTTTGACCATACGCCTAGATGATGAACATAGACTTTTTGAAAACCAGGGAGCAGAAATAAACCACATAAATGACTGGTTAAACAGGTATCCGGGAGCGTGGGCCGAGACGGCTGGAACAGGACTAGCTACAGAAAGGCCACCCGTAGTCATAGAGCTTAAGGCCACTTCCACTCCTGTGGCCGTGCGCCAATACCCCATGACTAAGGAGGCCCGAGAGGGGATTAGGCCCCATATTCAGTGCCTCCTCCAGCAAGGCATCCTAGTAAAGTGTCAGTCGCCATGGAACACTCCCTTGTTGCCTGTTAAGAAGCCCGGCTCAGGAGATTATCGCCCGGTACAGGACTTAAGGGAAGTAAACAAGCGGGTACAGGACATCCACCCCACAGTACCTAACCCTTACAACTTGTTGAGCTCTCTTCCCCCGGATCATATTTGGTATACTGTCTTGGATTTAAAGGACGCTTTCTTCTGCCTGCGACTGCACCCCTCCAGCCAGAACATTTTTGCATTCGAGTGGAGGGACCCTGACTCTGGGACTACAGGACAACTGACTTGGACCCGATTACCCCAGGGGTTCAAGAATTCCCCGACCCTCTTCGATGAAGCTCTTCACCAAGATTTAGCCCACTTCCATGCCAGCCATCCCCAGGTAACACTTCTGCAGTATGTGGATGACTTACTACTAGCCGGGGCCACAGAGGAAGAGTGCCAACGGGGCACGGGACTACTGCTGGAAGAACTCGCCCGCCTAGGATATCGGGTCTCCGCCAAGAAGGCCCAGATCTGCCAAAGAGAGGTAGCGTACCTGGGGTACGCCCTCAAAGGGGGGCAGAGGTGGCTAACGGAGGCCAGGAAACAGACTGTGACTCAGATACCCGTTCCTCGCTCACCCCGTCAGGTGCGAGAATTTTTAGGGACTGCGGGGTTTTGCCGCTTATGGATCCCCGGGTTCGCTACCCTGGCAGCCCCCCTCTATCCTCTGACTAGAGAGGGTGCCCCGTTTGAGTGGGGTAACGGCCAACAGCAGGCCTTTGATGACATCAAGAAGGCATTACTGTCAGCCCCGGCCCTGGCATTACCGGACGTAGCAAAGCCCTTCGTCCTATATGTGGACGAGAGAGGGGGAGTAGCCCGAGGGGTGCTGACCCAGCCTCTAGGGCCATGGAAGAGGCCGGTAGCCTACCTCTCCAAGAAGCTAGATCCTGTTGCTAGTGGTTGGCTTGCCTGTCTGAGGTCCGTGGCGGCAGTGGCAGTGTTGGTGAAAGATGCTGACAAATTAACTATGGGACAAAAGCTAACGGTCATTGCCCCCCACTCCTTGGAGAGCATCATCAGGCAGCCCCCTGATCGGTGGCTGTCCAACGCCCGCATGACACACTACCAGAGTCTCCTACTGAATGGAGACAGGATCCAGTTCGGGCCGCCTGCCATCCTCAACCCGGCTACCCTACTACCCGACACGTCCACCCAGGAGAGTGTGCTGCACACCTGTCAAGAGATACTGGCAGAGGAAACGGGGACCCGAAGGGACCTCCGAGACCAGCCCTTGCCAGACGCTCAGCTGACCTGGTTCACTGATGGAAGCAGCTACATAATAGAAGGTAAAAGGGTGGCCGGGGCGGCGGTGGTGGACGATGAGCAAATTATCTGGGCAAGCAGCCTACCCGAAGGGACGTCGGCTCAGAAGGCCGAGTTACTAGCTCTGACTCAGGCCCTACGAATGGCCGAAGGGAAGAAGATTAATATCTATACTGATAGCAGGTATGCCTTTGCTACTGCCCATGTCCACGGGGCTATCTATCGGCAGCGGGGACTACTAACCTCAGCAGGGAAAGAAATCAAAAATAAGAAAGAAATTCTAAGCCTGTTAGAGGCCGTTCACCTTCCTAAGGAAGTGGCAATTATCCACTGTCCCGGACATCAGAAAGGAGGGTCCAGAGTTGCCGGAGGGAACCAAAGGGCTGACAGAGAGGCCAAGCGGGCGGCTCAGGGACTCAACATCCTATCCTTGTCTGAGGAAAAATCGAGGTCTCACCCTGAGGATATGGTATACCCCTCTATCAGGAACTTTGATTATTCAGGACCAGACCTTGAAAGAATGGACAGATTAGGATTTCGCCTGGAGACCCCAGAGGGGATCCGAAAAACCTCAGAAGGAAAAAGAATCCTTCCTGAAAAACAGGCTGTCATTTTCCTCAGACACCTTCATAAGTTAACTCATCTGGGCTCAAGACATTTAAAAACTATTGTCCAGTCTTCACCGTATTATATTATGAAACTAGGGGAGCTCGCCGATACAACCGTAAAAGAGTGCAAGCCTTGCCAGATGGTGAACGCCCAGCCCAGCAAGCTATCCCAGGGCAAACGGCTCCGAGGAGACCGCCCTGGGAGTTACTGGGAGGTAGACTTTACTGAGGTAAAGCCAGCCAGGTATGGATACAGATACTTATTGGTATTCATAGATGCATTTTCAGGATGGGTCGAAGCCTTCCCTACCAAGAAAGAGACTGCTCAGATGGTGGCCAAGATAATACTAGAAGACATCTTCCCGAGATTCGGGGTGCCTAAGGTAATCGGGTCGGACAACGGCCCGGCGTTTGTTGCCCAGGTAAGTCAGGGACTGGCCAAAATCCTGGGGCTTGATTGGAAATTACATTGTGCTTATAGGCCCCAAAGCTCAGGGCAAGTAGAAAGAATGAATAGAACTTTAAAAGAGGTCATGACTAAATTATCCGTAGAGACTGGCATAACAGACTGGACAGTCCTCCTTCCCTTTGCCTTATTCCGGGTCCGCAATACCCCCGGCCCCCTCAAACTAACTTCTTTTGAAATCCTTTACGGGACCCACCCCCGACTCATTGCCATGCAGCACCTTCCCTCCCCAGAATCTTACTCCTCTCAATCTCTGTACACCAGATTAAAAGCCCTTGAAACTGTGCAGAGAGAAGTGTGGAGTCGGTTGGCCGAGGCATACAAACCTGGGGACCTGCAAGTACCTCACCAGTTCCAGGTTGGAGACTCGGTGTACATCCGGCGCCACCGCGCGGCCAGCTTAGAACCGAGGTGGAAAGGACCATATATAGTGCTGCTCACGACTCCGACGGCGGTGAAGGTGGATGGCGTCGCCGCTTGGATCCACGCTTCGCATGTCAAGTCCGCGCCACCACCCGGGCCAACGTGGAAAGTGGAAAAGATGGACAACCCCCTCAAGCTCCGCGTTCGCCGTGTTCCTGTTCCTACTGATGCACCTTCCACCGATGAGTAGTCCTAACCCTCATGCCCCCCAACGACTCACTTGGCAGGTCCTCTCCCAGACTGGGGACGTAATATGGAGCACCACCGAGGAGAAACCCCTTTGGGCTTGGTGGCCGTCCCTAACCCCAGACATTTGCGCCTTGATAGCTGGCTTAGACAACTGGGATATCCCTAGTATCACCCACCAGGAGGCGAACAGAACTAGGCCAGTAGACAATGATCTCACATCTGCCTCAGATCAGGTTTCCTGGAACCACCCAGGCTGTAGTTACCCTCGCGCTCGAATCCGATTCCAGCAAACACAGTTTTATGTTTGCCCCCAAGATGGAAGATCAAGGAGCGAGGCCAAGAGATGCGGGGGGGTAGAGAATTTCTACTGTAAGCAATGGACATGTGAAACTACTGGGGAACCCTACTGGCATCCCACCTCCTCCTGGGACTTAATTACAGTAGGAAGAAACAAAACAACCGTAGACTGCGAGAAAACCGGGTTCTGTAATCCACTAAACATCTCTTTTACAGAGAAGGGGAGGCAGGCCCGAGAGTGGATCAAAGGGAGAACGTGGGGATTCCGTTTCTATATGTCAAGGTGGGATAAGGGTTTTGCCTTCTCTATTAGGCTCAAAATTGAAGCCCCGACTGCTGTCCAAGTAGGGCCCAACCCAGTACTATCCGAACAGCGGCCACCAACCGCCCATGTCAGGCCGCCCGTTCCTCGAGCCACAACAAACAGGCCTAATAATGCAACTCGGCTCAACCCAGTTACAACCCCCTCGGTCCCCGGTCCAGCAAATACGCCCGAGATTCCAAGCACAGGGCAGAGGCTCCTTAATTTGATACAGGGAGCTTTTAGTGTTCTTAATGCCTCTAGTCCTGACCTGACAGAGTCTTGCTGGTTATGCCTGGCATCGGGTCCCCCCTACTATGAAGGAGTCGCCTTCTCAGGAGCTTTTAACAATACCACTTCTCATGACTCCTGTAGCTGGGGGACAAACAGTAAACTTACTCTTACAGAAGTCTCTGGGCGTGGCACTTGCTTGGGCACAGTTCCCATCAACCGTAAGCATCTGTGCAACCGGACCATAGATAGTCCCCAAACAACTACCAACTACTATCTGGTCCCCCCCGCAGGAGGTTGGTGGGCCTGCAGTACGGGGCTGACCCCATGTGTTTCCTCATCGGTGTTCAACACCACCAAAGACTACTGTGTCCTCGTGCAGTTGGTACCTAGAGTTATCTACCACGAAGCAGGTTCTTTTGAGGCTGAGTTTGACCTACAGCCCCGTAGGCAAAAGAGGGAACCGATCTCACTTACACTAGCGGTGCTGCTGGGTCGGGGAGTGGCAGCTGGAGTAAGAACTGGAACGACCGCGCTCGTCCAAACCCCCCAGTACATTGAGGGGTTACGGGCAGCGGTAGATGAAGACTTAAAAGCTATAGAACAATCTATCACAAAATTGGAAGAGTCACTAACCTCCTTATCTGAGGTGGTATTGCAGAATAGGCGAGGCTTAGACCTCCTATTCCTCAAAGATGGCAGATTATGTGCTGCATTAAAAGAAGAATGTTGTTTTTACGTAGATCACTCTGGAGTAATAAAAAATTCCATGACTAAACTTAGAGAAAGATTAGAAGCGAGGCAACGGGACCGGGAAGCCAATCAGGGGTGGTTTGAAAGCTGGTACCGCCGATCCCCTTGGCTCACCACCCTCATATCCACCCTGATGGGTCCCCTTATTATACTGCTTTTAATTCTCACTCTTGGACCCTGTATCTTAAACCGCCTAGTCACCTTTGTCAGGGAAAGAATAAGCACTGTACAGGTACTAATGCTCAGACAGCACTACCAGTCTCTCCGCCAGGGAGATAGTTTCGGAGAAGAGTATTTGGAGACAGAAGTTCCATGATTAGAACTTACCCAAAAGCAAATGGGGGAATGTAAGAATAAAAGAATGTTACAAACTGCCCAGGCCTAAATGTTTTATCTCAACTCCCCAAGCTTCCCCCGCCAGGGATAGGAACAAAGGGAACAAAGCCCTTAAGGCTGTTCCAGGAAATAGCCCTAGACACAAAGAGCAGGCTGAGCAAGCCATACTCTGATCAACCGTTGAGATAAACAGGATGTGAAATTACCAGGAGGGACTGATGACTAACTCTCAAGCCCTGTCAGGACACAACCCAGACCCCTTTGGAATTCCTTTGTTCCCCTCTTTCCCCTTCTGCGTGTAACCCCTCCCGATGTGTGGTTTTTGCCTATATATACTTGTAAGACTTTCTGCTCGGGGCTCGACTCCTCTGCTCCTGCGTGAGTTACGAGTTGAGCCCCAGCGCGCTGGAATAAAGCCTCTTGCTGTTTGCATCAAGTGACGCCTCTTGCGGTTGATTGGGGTTGCCGTCGATCCAAGGGACAGAGAAAGGACTCCCCTGGGGTCTTACACCACAAACTCAAGATAGCAGAGCTGGGTGCTGCCACTGGAGGTCCCCCTGTTGATGGCAGTCCCTGCCCGCTGGCTCCTGCTGTGCATGTCTCCTGCTGACCAGTCATGACGTTATGGTGTCCAGGCTAATTTGCATATTCCTCTATTATGTAGGATAGAATTGTGAAATGATCATCACAATAAGTCTAGTTAATATCTGTCATCATACATACTTACAGAATATTTTTTTCTTGTAAAGAGAACTTTTAAGACTTACTCTTAACAACTTTCAAATCTGAAATATATTACTAACAGCAGTCATCGTGCTGTAGGCTGCATTTCCATCACTTATTTTATATCTGGAAGTTTGTACCTTTTGACACCGTTCATCCATTTGTCCCCCACCACACCCCCATACACCACTCCTGCAACCTCTAGTAACCATCGGTCTGTGCTCTGTATCTATGGACTTGCTTTTTTCATGGAGCCACAGATAATTGAGAACACATGGCATTTCTCTTTTTCTGACTTCCTTCACAAAGCATCCTGCCCTCAAGGACCATGAATGTGTTGTTACAAAGTGGCAGAATTTCTTTTTCTAATGGCTGAAT
>NW_005353371.1:242774-244849 GCF_000412655.1 Myotis brandtii
TGTGGTTGTGGGAGCGGGAGGAATCATAGTAAGAAGGGGCAGCGGGAACGAAGGGGTTCACAAACAGTTGTCACTCATGCGGGCCGGGACTTTCCACATGGAGTGAGGCCAGCGGAGGCTCGGGTGTCAGTGCTGTGTACGTGCCAGGAGACGTGCCTGTCCCACTGAGATGTGCAGTGGCAGCTGTGGGGAGAGGCCAAGAGGACTGTGGGAGTGGAAAGGCCGGGTGTCCTGGTGGAGGTGGGACAATGAAATCCCTGGGGCAGCGAGCAGTGGAGTGAGAGCATCCCAGCTCTGGAGGGTCCCACCACAGTGCTGGCCTTTCAGTCCCTGGGTATGAAGGAATAAAAATGTTTAAAAGCTGCCAGTTTTATCTCAACTCCCCAAGATCCCCCGCCAGTGGTGGGAACAAAGCCCTTAAAGCTGTCCCAGGAGACAGCCCCGGGCAAAGAGCAAGCTGAGCAAACAGTGCTCTGACAGTTAAGAAAACCAGGATATGAGATTACCAGATGGGACTGTTGACTAAGCTTTAGCCCTGTCAGGAAACATGTTATTAACGACCACCTTTGGAATTCCTTTGTTCCCCTCTTCCCCACTCCGTGTGTAACCCCTCCCGATGTGTAGTTTTTGCCTATATATACTTGTAAGACTTTCTGCTCGGGGCTCGACTCCTCTGCTCCTGCGTGAGTTACGAGTTGAGCCCCAGCGCGCTGGAATAAAGCCTCTTGCTGTTTGCATCAAGTGACGCCTCTTGCGGTTGATTGGGGTTGCCGTCGATCCAAGGGACAGAGAAAGGACTCCCCTGGGGTCTTACACCACAAACTCAAGATAGCAGAGCTGGGTGCTGCCACTGGAGGTCCCCCTGTTGATGGCAGTCCCTGCCCGCTGGCTCCTGCTGTGCATGTCTCCTGCTGACCAGTCATGACGTTATGGTGTCCAGGCTAATTTGCATATTCCTCTATTATGTAGGATAGAATTGTGAAATGATCATCACAATAAGTCTAGTTAAATATCTGTCACATACATACTTACAGAATATTTTTTTCTTGTAAAGAGAACTTTTAAGACTTACTCTTAACAACTTTCAAATCTGATATATATTACTAACAGCAGTCATCGTGCTGTAGGCTGCATTTCCATCACTTATTTTATATCTGGAAGTTTGTACCTTTTGACACCGTTCATCCATTTGTCCCCCACCACACCCCCATACACCACTCCTGCAACCTCTAGTAACCATCGGTCTGTGCTCTGTATCTATGGACTTGCTTTTTTCATGGAGCCACAGATAATTGAGAACACATGGCATTTCTCTTTTTCTGACTTCCTTCACAAAGCATCCTGCCCTCAAGGACCATGAATGTGTTGTTACAAAGTGGCAGAATTTCTTTTTCTAATGGCTGAATAATACAGTAATTGTCCTCTGTGTGTGTGCGCACCATTTTCTTTAAAAAAAAATTTTAAAAAAGTTTTACGTGAGGATATTTTTCCATTGATTCTTGGAGAGAGTGGAAGAGAAAGGAAAAACAGAGAGAAATATTGATGTGAGAGAAACACATCTTCTGGTGCCCTCCTGCACATGCCCCACCAAGGCTCAGGCCAGAGAGGGCACTTGCATCCAAGGTCCTTGCCCTTGACCGGGACCCATCAGTCCACAAGCCGACACTCTATTCACTGAGCCAAACTGGCCAGGGCTTAAAAAATTTTTTTTTCAATAAGTTGACACAATACATTAGTTTCAGGTGTCAACATAGTGGTTAGACATGTACATAACTTATAAAGTCTAATACCCATCAGATACCACACATAGTTAATAGAATATTATTGACTATATTTCTTGTGCTGTACTTTACATGCCCCTATTTTGTAACTACCAGTTTGTACCTCCTCTTTTTAAAAAAATAATTCTTTATTGTTGAAAGTATTACATATATCACCTTTTTTCCCCCCATAGATCTCCTCCATCCCTCTTCCGGCACCCACAACACACCCCCCTTCCTAGTTGTTCAGCAACCTATTGCCTGTGTTCATGGGTTATGCATATATGCATTCATGGCCTTTGGTTGATTAAATCC
>NW_005353371.1:245464-248468 GCF_000412655.1 Myotis brandtii
GCAGTGAGAAAACCTGAAGTCATTTTCAAGGTCCACCATTTCTTACTTCTTTTCAGTCAGGTCAAGTTCCTAAGGTTTCTAAATCTCCGTTTTCTGGCTAATGAAAAGAAAATAGGATTCCATTGAGTCTCCTATCTACCTACTCCCAGACTTCTGTGAGGATCAAATGAGATGAGGCACGGAAAACGCTTCACAGACATTTGGTTACAGTGTAAATGTTCCCACCTGCTATAAAGCAAGTTGTGTTCCTGTGCTGAAGAAACTGCAAGGAGGCTAGTCACTAGGGTGAGGAAGCTGGGTGTTGCTACATGATGTCATTACCAGGACGGTAATACTTAGCATATTAGCCTTTTATATAGATAGATAGATATAGAAGATAGATGTTTTGTTACGTACATTCCACATAATGGTGAAATCATGTGATACTTGTCTTTCTCTGACTGACTTATTTCCCTTAGCATGATACTCTCCAGGTCCCTCTATGCTGTCTCAAAGGGTAAAAGATTCTTCTTTTTTACTGTTGCATAGTATTCCGTGGTATAAATGTACCACAGCTTTTTAAAAAATATATTTTATTGATTTTTTACAGAGAGGAAGGGAGAGGGATAGAGAGTCAGAAACATTGATGAGATAGAAACATTGATTAGCTGCCTCCTGTACACTCCCCACTGGGGATGTGCCCACAACCAAGGTACATGCCCTTGACCGGAATTGAACCTGGACCCTTGAGTCCGCAGGCCGACACTCCATCCACTGAGCCAAACCAGTTAGGGCTCCTTTTGTTTTATTGATGGTTTCTTTTGCTGTGCAGAAGCTTTTTGATGTAGTCTCATGTGTTTATTTTCTCCTTAGTTTCCTTTGCCCTAGGACAGTGGTCGGCAAACTGCGGCTCGCGAGTCACATGTGGCTCTTTGGCCCCTTGAGTGTGGCTCTTCCACAAAATACTGATTTCTGCGCATGGGCCACAAAGTTTCAATCACACTATACATGCACGCCCGCACATGGTATTTTGTGGAAGAGCCACACTCAAGGGGCCAAAGAGCCACATGTGGCTCGTGAGCCACAGTTTGCCGACCACTGCCCTAGGAGATATGAGTATAAACATATTGCTACAAAGATGTCTCAGATTTTGCCTATGGTTTCTTCTAGGATTTTTATGGTTTCATGACTTACATTTAAGTCTTTTATCCATTTTTAGTTTACTCTTCTTTATGGTTTAAGTTGGTGGTCTAGTTTCATTGTTTTGCATGTATCCAATTTTCCCAACACTTTTTATTGAAGAGACTCTCTTGACTCCATTGTATTCTCTTGCCTCCTTTGTCATATATTAATGGAGCATAATGGGTTGGTTCAATAACTGGGTTCTCTGTTCTGTTCCATTGATCTATATGCCTGTTCTTGTGCCGGTACCAGGCTGTTTTCATTTCAGTGGCTTTATAGTATAACTTGAAATCTCCTGTTGTGATTCCTCCGACTTTGTTTTTCTTTCTCAAAATTGTTGCAGCTATTCAGGTCTTTTTTGATGCCATATAAATTTTTGGAGTATTTGTTCCAGCTCCATGAAATATGCCGTTGCTATTTTAATGGGATTTCATTAACTCTGTAGATTGCCTTGGATACTATGGGCATTTTAATGATGTTGATTCTACCAATCCATGAACACAGTATATTCTTCCACTTGGTTATATCATCTTCTACCTTTTTATTCTATGTCCTGTAGTTTTCCGACTACAGGTGTTTTGCCTGCTTGGTTAAGTTTATTCCTAAGTATCTTAATTTTTTTTCGTTGCCAAAGTAAATTGGATTGCTTGTTTAGTTTCTCTTTCTGGGAATTCATTATTGGTGTATAAACAAACCATCGATTTTTGGGTATTGATTTTGTAACCTGCTACATTGCCAAATTCATTGATTAAATCTAGTACTGTTTTGGTGGAGTCTTTAGGGTTTTCTGTGTACAATATCATGTCTTCTGTGAATAATGAGAGTTATACTTCCTCCTTTCCAATTTGGATGCCTTTTATTTCTTCATGTCTGAATGCTGTGACTAGGACTTCCAGAACTATGTTGAATAAGTGGTAAAAGCGAACATCCCTGTCTTATTCCAGATGTTAGGGGAAATGCTTTTAGTTTTTGCCCATTGAGTATTATGTTGGCTGTTGGTTTGTCATATGGCCTTTATCATGCTGAGATATGCTCTTTCTATTCTCACTTTGCTGAGAGTTTTTATGAAAAATGGATGTTGGCTTTTGTCAAGTGCTTTTTCTATTGATATGATCATGTGATTTTTGTCTTTCAATTTGTTTATGTGATGTATCACATTTATTGATTTGCGCATATTGTACCAGTCTGGAATAAATCCCACTTGGTCATGGTGTATGATCTTTTTAAGATATTTCTGGGCATGATTTACTAATATTTTGTTGAGGATTTTAGTATCTATGTTCATCAGGGATATTGGCCTGTAATTCTCTTTCTTTGTAATGTCTTTATCTGCTTTTGGAATTAGGATAATGCTGACTTCATAAAAAGTGTTTGGAAGTGTTCTTTCCTCTTGGATTTTCTGAAATAGTTTGAGGAGTAAAGGTGTTAGTTCTTTGAATGCTTGGTAAAACTCTCCTGTGAAACCATCCGGATCTGGGCTTTTGTTTAGTGGAAGTTTTTTGATTACTGCTTCTATTTCATCAGTTGTTATTGTCCTATTCAGGTTTTCTGATTCCTCCTGATTCAGTTTCTGGAGATTGTATTTTTCTAGGAATTAGTCCATTTCATCCACATTGTCCAGCTTATTGGCATAGAGTTGTTCATAGTACTTTTGTACAATCCTTTGTATTTCTGTGGTGTCAGTGGTTACTTCTCCACTTTCGTTTCTGGCTTTATTTATTTGGGTCCTCTCTCTTTGTTTCTCAGTAAGTCTGGCTCACAGTTTATCAATTTTATTTATCCTTTCAAAGAACAAGCTTTTGGTTTCGTTAAAAAAAATATATATATATATATATAGCCATGC
>NW_005353371.1:248740-253359 GCF_000412655.1 Myotis brandtii
GGGACTGGGGGACTCCAACAGGGCTGAGAGGACTTGGCACCACCATCTTTTGGCTATGGGCGCCACCATCTTTGTGACAGAGTGATGGTTAATTTGCATAGTACCCTTTTATTAGATAGACTGTGTTTTAGTATCTATGTTATTTGTTTCTGCTCTAATCTTTATTCTTTCCTTCCTTCTACTTACTCTGCTCTTGTTGTTCCCTTTCTAGTTCTTTAAGTTGTGGGGTTAAATAATTTATTGCAGATTTTTGTTTTTTGTTTTTTTGAGGTATGCCTGTAGTGCTATTAACGTCCCTCTCAGGACTGCTTTTGGTGTGTCCCCGAGGTTTTGGTTTGTTGTGTGTTCATTTTCATTTGTTTCCATTTCGTTCTTGACTGTTGGTAACCCATTCATTTTTAATAATATTCTCTTTAGCTTCCATGTGTATGAAAGTTTTTGGGTGTTTTTACTGTAGTTGATTTCTAATTTCATTCCACTTGATCTGAGAAGATGCTTGATATGATTTCAATCTTCTTGACCTTGTAGAGACTTGTTTTGTGTGTTAATGTGGTCTATCTTTGTGAATGACCCATGTGCACTTGAGAAGAATGTATATTCTGCTGGTTTGGAGTGAAATGTTCTATAAATGTTAATTAAATCCATCTGATCCAGTGTGTCCCTTAGAGTTACTGTTTCCTTGTTAACTTTTTAAAAAATATTTTTATTGATTTCAGCAAGGACAGGAGAGAGAGAGAGAGGTAGAAGCATCAATGATGAGAGAGAATCATGGATCGGCTGCCTCCTGCATGCCTCACACTGGGGATTGAGGCCACAACCCGGGCATGTGCCCTGACTGGGAATCGAACCCTGACCTCCTGGTTAATAGGTTGACACTCAACCACTGAGCCACGCGGGCCGGGCTCCTTGTTAAATTTTTATATGGAAGATCTATCCAGTGAAGTCAGTGGGGTGTTGAAGTCTCGTTCTATGACTGTATTGTTGTCAATATCTTTTTTTCAGTCCTCCAGAAGTAATTTATGTTTTTAGGTGCTCCTATATTGGGTGTATATATGTTTAACAGGGTTATATGCCCTTTTTGGACCGATCCCTTTAGTACTGTACAGTGACATTTGTTGTCTCTTGTGATGGCCTTCATTTTTAAGTATTTTGTTGGATATGATTATTGCTACTCCAGCATTTTTCTTTTCCATTTGCATGGAAAAATTTATTCCATCCCTTCACTTTCATCCTGTGTGTGTCTTTTGTTCTGAGGTGGGTCTCTTGTAGACAGCATATAGTTGTGTCATGTTTTTGTATCCATTCAGCTGCCCTATGCCTTTTGATTGGAGCATTTAATCAATTTACATTTGGGGTTATTATTGCTAGGTAGCTATTTATTGCCATTTTCATTCTGTATGCCTAGGTTTCTCTCTCTGTTTCTTCTTCTCATTTACAGGAGTCTCTTTAGCAATTTTTTAAAATTTAAATTCTTTATTGTTTAAAATATTACATATATCTCCTTTTTCCCTCATTGAACTCTTCCTCGCTACTCTCACCCCCAGCACATGTCCCCACCCTCCTCCTTTTTGGGTTCATTAACTATGCTTCTATGCATGCAGAGGGCCTTGACTTACGAGTGTCCCGACTAACGAGTTTTTTGAGATACCAGCTGTCTCTCGGCCGATTTTTTGCATTGAGTTGATAGAGTAATTTGAGTTAAAGAGCTCGTTAACGAGGTTGGTCTCGGAACGAATTAACCTCGTAAGTCAAGGCCCCACTGTAGAATATTCAGCAGCTTTCCAGATGTGTCCCTTCAGGGTCTGAGTCTCCACTGATTGATTGGTTGTAGCCTGGGCCTAGGTCATCATTCACTGCAGCTGGTCCTGAGGTCAGCTCTGGCATCGCTTTTCTGGTTTTGCTGCTTTTCTGGGCCTGCAGCTAAAATAGAAGTGTGGCCTAGGGGTTATTTCTAGGGGGAAAAGGTCCAGGGTCTAAACTGCATGGCCAGCGATATGCTACGGGATGAAATGTCACCCTGGGGATGAGGTCCCAGCCTTCAGTTGTCTGTTGCTGGGCATGACCTTCTGTCCCTGACCCATTCTCCTTGCTCTGCTCATGTCTGTCTAACTGCCCAGCACGTTTCCATTATTCCCCAGGGAGAGGAGGGTATTGGAGCTCCCAGACTTCATTCCTGGGGTGGCTGCTCAGGTGTCATTCTCTGCTCCCCCAGGGACTGTAACACTACACGGGTTCTGTCTCAGCCGGGAGAGTGTAGAAAGTGGAACCTTCTGAAAGTGGCTTTCCTCTGTCCTGTGGGAAGCAGGCTGCTCATCTGAGCTGAATCCAATGTATGTGTTTCTTTCCTTCAGATCCTTTATCCACTGACTAGGGAAGCCCTTTCACTCAAGTTTCCCTGAGAATGAAAATGTCAGTTGTTTGCAAGAGAACCCTAACCGGTTTGGCTCAGTGGATGGAGCGTCGGCCTGCGGGCTGGGAGGTTCCAGGTTCGATTCCGGTCTGGGACATGTGCCTTGGTTGCGGGCACATCCCCAGTGGGGGATGTGCAGGAGGCAGCTGATCAATGTTTCTCTGTCATTGATTTTTCTGATTCTCTATCCCTCTCCCTTCCTCTCTGTAAAAAATGAATAAAATATATTTTTTAAAAAATTACAAGAGAGAAAGATACAAGATGAAAAAAAGCAAGGAAATTTGTGAAAGCAAATAGTTTGTGTTTTTTTCCAGTTTTATGCAAGACAAACTCTAGATGTAAAATGAATATATCTAGGATTTCAGGCACTTCTTTTTTTTTTTAATCTTCATCCGAGGATATTTTTCCATTGATTTTTAGAAAGAGTGGGAGGTAGAGGGGAAGACAGAAACACTTCAGTTGGTTGCCTCCTGCAGGAGCCCTGACCAGGTGCGGGGCCAGTGAGGATCCTGCAACCAAGGTATGTGCCCTTGACTGAATCCAACCCAGGACCCTTTGTTTCCCAGGCAGAAGCTCTATCCACTCATTGAAATCCGCTAGTGCCAGGCACATTTTTTATTCTTTTGAATATATTTTTATTGATTTCAGAGAGGAAGGGAGAGGGAGAGAGATAGACATCAATGATGAGAAAGGATCATTGATTGGTTTTCTCCTGCATGTCTCCTGGGAATCAAACCCAAAACTCAGTTGTGTCTTGACTGGGAATCTAACCATGATCTCCTGGTTCATGGGTCAACACTCAACCACTAAGCCACACCTACCAGGCCCATTTTTTATTTTTAGATCATTGTTTATGTGGCACGTCTGTAGAGAACATGGATATTAAAAATGGTAACACGATTGAATTTTTATTGTAATTGTTGTGACAACTATTAAAACATTATGTAGCCTTAAGCCAATTTGGCTCAATGGATAGAGCCTTGGCTTGTGGACTGAAAGGCCCCAGGTATGATTCCGGTCAGGGGCACATACCTCGGTTGTGGGCTTCTCCCTGGCCCGGGCACTTGTTGAAGCACCTGCAGGAGGCAACCAATCGATGTGTTTCTCTTGCATTCATGTTTCTCTCTGTCTTTCCCTCTTGCTTCCCCTCTCCCTTAAAAAAAAAAAAAAGAAATTATGTAGCCCTAGCCATTTTGGCTCAGTGGATAGAGCATCAGTCCGTGGACTGAAGGTCCTGGGTTTGATTCCAATCATGGCACATGCCCCGTTGTGGGCTTGATCCCCAGTAGGGATCAAGCAGGAGACGGCTGATCAATGATTCTCTGTTATTATTGACTAGAGCAGGGGTGGGCAAACTTTTTGACTCAAGGGCCACAATGGGTTCTCAAACTGGACCGGAGGGCCGGAACAAAAGCATGGATGGAGTGTTTGTGTGAACTAATATAAATTCAAAGTAAACATCATTACATAAAAGGGTACGGTCTTTTTTTTTTTTAGTTTTATTCATTTCAAACGGGCCGGATCCGGCCCGCGGGCCGTAGTTTGCCCATGGCTGGACTAGAGGTACGATGCAAGAAATTTGTGCAAGGAGCTCAGCCCTCGCAGCCTCGGCTTTGTCAGGAAGGTCATCTGGATGGTTGTTCTGCTATTCTGTCTAATTAGCATATTAGCTCTTTATTATATAGGATTAGAGGCCCAGTGCACAAAATTTGTACACTGGGGTGGGGGGTTATCCCTCAGCCTAGACTGCACCCTCTCCAATCTGAGACCCCACAGGGATTGTGCCTAAAGTGGCAGTTGGACATCCCTCTCACAATCCAGGACTGCTGGCTCCCAACCACTCACCTGCTTGCCTGCCTGATTGCCCCTAACTGCTTCTGCCTGCCAGCCTGATCACCCCCTAACCACTCCCCTGCCATCCTGATAGACGCCTAACTGCTCTCCTTCCAGCACGATTGCCCCAACTGCCCTCCCCTGCTGGCCCGGTTGCCCCCAACTGCTCTCCCCTACCAGCTTGGTCACCCCTAACTGCCCTCCCCTGCTGACCTGGTCGCCCCTAACTGCCCTTCCCTGCAGGCCTGATCGCCCCCAACTGCCCTCCCCTGCTGGCCCTGTCACCCCTAACTGCCCTACCCTACCAGCCTGGTCGCCCCCCAACTGCCCTCCCCTGCTGGCCTGGTCCCTCCCCACCTGCCCTCCCCTGCAGGCT
>NW_005353371.1:253493-258463 GCF_000412655.1 Myotis brandtii
CGCAACTGTCCTCCCTCCCCTGCTGGCCGGGTTGCCCCAAACTGTCCTCCCCTGCCGGCCATCTTGTGGTGGCCATCTTGTGCGAGGGCATGGTGGTCAATTTGAATATTACCTCTTTATTATGTAGGACGCCTCTATCTCACTCTCCATTCATCTCTCAAATCAATACAAACATTTTTTTAAAAAATATGTAAATTTCTGAAAATTCAATACATTTTATGTGCTAAACTGTTATTATTTAAAAGAATTACATTCTAGAATGGTTTGTTAAGTGCAAAATATAAAAAGAATATATAAATTTCTGCATTTATTTCCAATAAATCTGTAAAATAAAAAGGTCCAACTTAAGGCTCACAGCCCACATATGCTGATGTTGTAATGTGCCCCACGAGTAACACGCAGGACGCAAGATCAAATCAATGAGTCATTTAATCAATAAAGCCGGCGACTTTGAGGGAGAAGTGGCTCCAAATCTCGTAGTGCCCCGTGGCCAAAACATCAGACTTATATAGGCCAATATCACAAAGGTATTGATTACATCTCGAGGTTTGGAATGAGGAACCTGGTTTGCAAAAAGCAGTTTGTTAAAGAAGCTAGATTGAGCAAGTTAGTTATCTACAAAGATTAATTATAGTTTCAGGTCTTGGGACCACTGAGTCAACGGAAACACATTTTCTGGAGCCACTGAGGCAATTTAAAGTAATTGTGCTGTCCTGGTCTCCAGGTGCAGAGGAATGTGTTTTTGAAAGACCAGTAAAACCACAATCAATGGGGTATTCAACCCACAATCAATGGAGTATTGAATCGAATGGGATGATTTATATAAGTTCAGAAAATCAAAATAACTTTTCTATTATTTTAGTAAGCAAATAATTACAGAAGCCAGAACAGCAGGGTTAAAATATTAAACAGCAATTTTTACCCGAGATGGTTGCTACCATGCTTCACTGATACCTCCAGCACTTGTTACTCTAATCCCCCACAAATACAGTTTTGATCATTTCTTAGCAAATGTCCCAACATATACCAAGTCTAGCCACTACTGCTGGATGCTCCACACCGTTGTGGTGGGGCAGGGCCTCAGGAAGTCCTCAGGATGAGGCCAGCAGAGTTTATCAGATGCAAACAGAAGGGAGGACTCTGTACAGGTGGTGCCTGGAAAGGAAAAATGGCCCCAGACCATGAGCCACACAACTCAGTCTGTGCCAGATTCTCCAGGAACCTGATCTCTGCAGGGCAGGCCCACTAAGTGTGAGGCAGGTGGGGCTTGGGGTCTCCCTTGAGGGGGAGGTGCCCGTCAGGCTTGGGGGAAGGTGGGTGGAGTGGCACTCAGCCTTGAGCACCCAACTCAGTCTGTCCTGGATTCTGCCCACCCCTCAGCATGGTGGAGCCCCCAGGAGGGAGGCTGGGAGTCCAGAGGTGGAACTAGGGCATCTCTCTTGAGGGGGAGGAACCAGTCAGGTTCACAGGAAACATTGGGGGAATGACCCTTGTCCCAAAGGCACACAAGTCAGTCACCGACACCTTAGAGTCTGCCCACACTCAGGCAGGCAGCTGACTCCCCAGCAGAGCACAAGATCCGCAGGGTTGTTTTTTTTTACCTTGTAATAAGCAGCTGGACTAGGCATTTTTTGATGGTTGCCTGCTGACAGCTTGAGCCTCAGTCCACTCTTGTCCCTATTGCCTCGCACTTGAACAAGCTGATAAGAAAGCCTGGGTCATGTCTCCTATAGAGCAGGCAGGTGATTCAAACCACAGAATCCCTGCCTGTGCAGAACTCTTACCCCGGACCATGACCACACCAGGCTCCATTTCTGGCTCTGAAGCCAGGTCTCAGCTGCTTGAGAGGCCAGCCCGGCCCTCCTTTGAGACCTCTATGTGAGTCCTAAGGCTTGTCCTGCTCTCCTGGTGTGGGTGTGAGGGGTGTGACACACCAGCATCACTCACATCCACACCTCTGCAGGTGAACATAACACTTGAACTTGCTGCCAGGAACAGCACATCCCAACATTACCAGCCGTGTGGGTCTGTCTTCTGTTTCTCAGACTTGCTGACCTGTGGCTGCTGGGTGCCGGGCGGATGGTGCTGGGAGCTGTGCTGCCCCATGTGGCATGGCTCAGCCTGTTGCACCTCATTTCTATGTACCAGAGTGGACAGTTTCATGCATTTCAAGGCAATTGGCAGGCAGAGTATGGTATTGGGACCTCTTGAAAGTGGTCCTGGAATCATTTGCTCCGGCTCTGACAGTTAAATAAATGTGTGACCGTCAAGGGGAGAAAAAAATAGGAGACATATATAATACTCTTTGTAACACTTTAAGCAATAAAACAATTAAAAATAAATAAATAAGTAAATAGATAGATAGATAGATAGATAGATAAATGTGTGACCAACTATAGCAGGCTAATATTTAAGTTGATGATATTGTATGGCTCATGAATGATGTTATAACTATCCAGATGGCCCTTGGCAAAAAGAGGGTTCCCAACCTGAGCTCTGTAGAAAAAATAATGAGGGCTCAAACAGGAGCTCGACTTATTCCTTCCTCTCCCTGGACCTAAGACAAGAGAGGTTTTTCTATTTTGTCATTGCTCTACTGCAGTGGTCGGCAAACCGTGACTCGCGAGCCACATGTGGCTCTTTGGCCCCTTGAGTGTGGCTCTTCCACAAAATACCACGTGCAGCGCACGTACAGTGCGATTGAAACTTCGTGGCCCGTGTGCAGAAGTCCATTTCGGCCTGGGCGAGTCTATTTTGAAGAAGTGGGGGGTGTTGGTCGGTTGGGCGAGGGGAGACGCCGAGCAGGTGGGCCACAGGATACGCAGCTCGGGGGAGGCGCGCGTGATTCATGCACGAGTTGAGTGAGCCAGTCAGTCAGCAGTCTCATTGTGCAGTGGTTAGTGCTAGTCGCGTCCGCAAATCGCGTGCGGGTGACAAAAGTACCTACTCGAAGCATAAAGTTACCTGTATTTTTCCAACCAGCTGCAAATCCTACAGGTATTTTTGTCATCAATTTAAGAATTGTAATTCTTTTGTGTTGGTGGCTTTATTATTATAAAATGAAACATTTTTTTAGGTGCCCTGTTTGAGATGGCTACAAAGAAGAAGCAAAGAAAAACAGAAGACGAAAACCGTGAATTTAAAATTGAATTTAAAGTTGAATGTACCTACCTATATAGTTTAAGTTTAAAAAATTTGGCTCTCAAAAGAAATTTCAATCGTGTACTGTTGATATTTGGTTCTGTTGACTAATGAGTTTGCCGACCACTGCTTTACTGAATAGATCATTGGTTTTTCTGGCATCACAAGTGGTGAGTGGGAACCTTTTCTCTGTTCCCTACACATAGACATCAGTGGGTATGATGTCTCTCTGGGAGCAGCATTTAGGGGAATTATGCTGTTGGGCAGGTCCTGTGCCTGGGATAGACTGTCCTGCTGCTGCTGGAACTCACAGGAGAGCTCAGAAATGAGACCAGTTGGGAGAAGAGCCTCTAGAGTAGCATCAAGTTCTTGGAGAAAATCACTTTTGTAAGTTTTATATTTTCAGATTGAAAAAATTTTTTAACCTATTGGGATGACATTGGCTAGGAAAATTATATAAGATTCAAGTGTACAATTCTATAACACATCATGTGTACATTGTATTGTGTGTTCCCCACCCAAAGTCTCCTTCCATCACTATTTAATCCTCCCCTTTTCCCCCTTCTACCTCTGCACACCCCCCTTAACCCCCCTTTCCCTCTGGTAATCCCCATGCTGTTGTCAGAGTCTGTGTTGCTTAATCCCTTCCCTGTTTTCATCCAGTCTCCCTTCTGACAGCTGTCAGTCTGTTCTCTATATCTGAGTCTTTTTATATTTTGTTAGCTTTTTTTCTTCCTTAGATTCCACAGGTAAATGAAATCAAGTGATATTTGTGTTTTTCTTGCTGGTTTATTCACTTAGCATAATGCTCTCCGGATCCATCCGTGCTGTCACAGAGGGTAAGAGTTCCTTCATTTTTATGGCTGAGTAATACTCAATTGAGTTGGACCACGGCTTTTTTATCCACTCGCCTACTGATGGGCACTTGAGCTTCTTCCAAATCGGGGCTGTTGTAAATAATGCTGCAATGCACGCAGGGGGGCCTATTTTCTTTTGAATTAGTGCTTTGAATTTCTTCGGTATAATCCCAGAAGTGAAGTCACTGGGTCAGGAGCCAGTTGTATTTTTAAGTTTAGAGGAAACTCCATGGTGACACTTGTCATTTGGGCCTTTATTGATGATAGCCATTCTGACCGGTGTGAGGTGATTTTTCAGTGTGGTTTTAATTTGCATTTTTCATATGTGTATTGGCCATCTGTATGTCCTCTTTGGGGAAGTATCTATCCATGTCCTTTGCCCTTTTTTTTTAAAAAATATATAAGCTATTTTCTTTGTTGTTTTTTATTTCATGTTTTTAAATCCACACCGGCGGGTATGTTTTTTACTGATTTTGGAGAGATAACTAGGGTGGGAGAGAGAGAGAGAGAGATAGAGAAAAACATCTATTGGTTGACTCCTATTCACACCTCAATTGGGAATCAAACACAAAACTGGGGCATGTACCCTAATCGGGAACTGAACCCACCACCTTTTTAAAATTATTTTTTTGGTGTTGGGTTGTATAAATTCTTTATAAATTTTGGGTAATAACCCCTTACCAGGGGTGTTATTGGTGAATATGTTCTCCCACTGGGTTGTTTGCCTTTTTATTTTGTTGATGGTTTCCTTTTCGTTGGATGCAGTCCCATTTGTTTATTTTTTCTTTTTTTCTCTTTCCTGTGGAGACATATCAGAAGAAGTATTGCTAGGAGAAATGTCCACGATTTTATTGCCAGTTTTTCGGCTAGGATTTTTATGATTTTGAGTCTTACATTTAAGTCTTTTATTCTTGTGTATGGTGTAAGATGCTGTTCTAGTTTCTTCTTCTTCTCCTTCTTTTTCTTCTCCTT
>NW_005353371.1:258489-275599 GCF_000412655.1 Myotis brandtii
TCTTTTTCTTCTCCTCCTCCCCCCCCCCTCCTCCTCCTTCTTTTGCATTTTCTTAGCATCATTTATTGAATATACTATCTTTACTTTATTGTGTATTCTTGCCTCCTTTGTCAAATATTCCGTGACCATAAAGGCATGGGTTTATTTCTGGGCTCTCTGTTCCGTTCCAATGATTTATATGCTGTTGTTATGCCTGGACCATACTGGTTTGATTTCTATAGCCTTGTAGTACAGTTGGATATTAGGTAGTCTGATTCATCCACATTTGTTCTTCCTCAAGATTGCTGTTGCTATTCAGGGTGTTTTGTCGTTCCATATAAAATTGTTGAATATTTGTACTAGTTATGTGAAATACACCATTGGTATCTCAATAGAAATTGCATTAAATCTATAGATTGCTTTGCGTAGTATGGACATTTTAATGATTTTCATTTTTCCTATCCATAAACACCATATATGCTGCTGCTTATAGTTTACATTATAATTACAATTTACATGTAATTTTATTTTGTATTAGTTTCAGGTGTGGAACATAGTGTTTAGACAAATTTTACAGTTCTCTGCCTGATATTTTCAGTACCCCCAAGACCCCTTATGTATATTGGAATCATGTGCCACTTCAACATGAAAATATTGCAGATTTCAATAAAGGGCCTTGCACATGCCAAGTCTTAAATTGTTCCTCAAGGTCCAGGCCCCTGTTATAGTGTCACAATTCTGCCGGAAAGACTTCTTTTGAGTGTGATCTTATGATTTCAATATATGTGTCTAAGTGTCCTAAAAATCAGTATGAAGTAACCCTCAGGCTCAAGAGTAGAGGACTTTTGTAAAGGGCTAAGTTGCCCTGTCTTGCTCATGCCTGAGCTCTAACTCTAACGTCCTATCTCCATGAAATGAGAGAGGCAAAAGAAGGTCAAACTGAGTTACTAACAAATAATATAAAAATAAATGATCATTCATACTCCTCCACAGGAATATTTTCATTCATTCAGGTGTATCTGACTACTTCTAAGAATCTGGAGTACTTCTGGACAATATGGCCAAGTACATTTTCTTCCAAGTTGAGTTTCCACACACTGCCTGTCGGTGATGAGAATAGAAGAGAAAGCTACCAGGCCCTTATTGTATTCATAGTTATGAGTCTTCTCTCCTGGCCGAGACCAGCGCGGCTAGAGAGTGGATGAGTCCTGAGTAGGGGCGACTGGGTGTTGAGAAAAAGAAAGAGACAGTAGGGAGAGCTGAGACCAGGTGGGACACTATTCTCGGATGGAGAGACAGTGAGTGACCCGAGCTAGTGCAGCACATTTATTATATACAGCAGGACACTAGAAAGTGTTACTACAGTTTAAGATAAAGGAAATTATGTGAAGTCATGGTAAAAGATCAAGCTGCAGATCTTCATTCTTGTGGCTTCTCATAATCCTCAGGCCTGATGGGACCCTGATAATTTCATCCACACCTGGGACCTGGCTGAACATAGATATTACACCCACCCCCTGGCGCCTGAGCTAAAGGTCAGGACTGACAACATCCCTGCCTTTGGCAAGGTATGTCTCCAGGACATGGCTTTGCTGACTCAGTGGATGACCCTTGGCTCGGGCGCTCCCTACAATAGTCATTAAAACTTTATGCAGACATGACAGTATGTTTCATGGACTGCTGCATCAAATGGTGGTTATAATGGAGATGAGTCTTCTCACAAGGAATTGATGGGCTTAAAATAGAAGTATTTTAATTTATTAATATAGAAGTTGTTCAAGGTGCTCTTTACCCTGACATTAGAGAACAATGAAGACTTAAAGTGATCTCAATAAAATTATATCAATAAGTTTCATGTGTTCATGAGGAAGGGAGTGTGGCAAATAAATAATGGTCTTACAATCAAGTGATAGACTGAATGTTGGGGACCACATGTCCTATGTGAACTTCTTTTTTAAAAAAAATATTTTATTGATTTTTTACAGGGAGGAAGGGAGAGGGATAGAATCAGAAACAGCCCTAACCGGTTTGGCTCAGTGGATAGAGCATCGGCCTGCAGACTCAAGGGTCCCAGGTTCGATTCTGGTCAAGGGCATGTACCTGGGTTGTGGGCACATCCCCAGTGGGGGGTGTGCAAGAGGTAGCTGATGGATGTTTCTCTCTCATCGATGTTTCTAACTCTCTATCCCTCTCCCTTCCTCTCTATAAATATCAATAAAATATATATTTTTTTAAAAAGAGTCAGAAACATCGATGAGAGAGAAACATTGATCAGCTGCCTCCTGCACACCCCCTACTGGGGATGTGCCACAACCAAGGTACATGCCCTTACCCGGAATCGAACCTGGGACCCTTCACTCTGCAGGCCGATGCTCTATCCATTGAGCCAAACACTTTAGGGCCTATATGAACTTATTATGAATTATGTATAGATCCCCAGTGCTGTCTGTCTCACCCATTCTCCTATATGCATATGTGGGATGTTTTAGGACTCAGTGGCCTTTGAGGATGTTAATGTGGAGTTCACCATGGAGGAGTGGGCTTTCCTGGATCCGACCCAGAAGAAACTCTACACAGATGTGATGCTGAAAACCTTCTGGAACCTGGCATCAGTAGGTAGTTATAGCAAATTCTTTTTTAAAAAAAAATATTTTTTCATTGATTTTAGAGAGGAAGGAGAGGGAGATAGAAAAAATCAATGATAAGAGAGAATCACTGATTTGCTACCTCCTGTGCACCTCACACTGGGGATCTAGCCTGCAAACTAGTCCTACTGGGAATTGACCTATGACCTCCCAGTTCATAGGTTGACCGTCAACCACATAGCGACTCTGGCCTGCAGCAACTTGTTACTTATTTAGTGAATTAGAAAACTAGTGTTGCTTGCTCATCAATGCTGTTTCAAGAACTGAAATATCAAAAGGGAATACATTGGTAATTAAATTAGGAATGATCACAGCTCATTGTGTATCTAAAACCTAACCATTTTTTATATTATTTAATAATTTATAATGCTTTTTCTAGCATGTATTTTAGAAGAAAAATGTGAAGGCCATGTCAGTGAGGATCAGTATGAAAATCATGGGAGGAATCTTAGGTGAGTTGCATTGACCTGAGAAAGCATTAAGAGCACCTTTGTGTTTTTTTACACATGTTTTTACATATTTATTTTATTTATTTATATATTTAATTTTTAAAATTTATTTCAGAGAGGTAGGGAGAGGGATAAAGAGAGACAGACATCTATGATGAGAGAGAATTATTGAAGGCTGCCTCCTGTACGTCCCACACTCATAATCAAGCCAAGAACCTGGGCATGTGCCCTGACTGGGAATCGAACTGTGACCTCCTGGTTCAGAGGTCGGCGCTCAACCACTGAGCCACGCCGATGGTGTGAAAATATATTTTTATTGATTTTAATATATAGAGATGAGAGGGAGAAATAGAAATATCGATTGGCTACCTCCTGCATGCCCTGTACTGGGATTAATAAGTCTGCAGTTTGGCCATGGTTTCTTTTGGGGCATTGAACTGGCAACTCCTTGGTTGGTGGGTCCATGCTGAACCACTGAGCAACAAAACATTCTTAAAAACAGGTAATCCAATTGTATCAGCCCAGTTTTAAATTTATTGACTCTTAGAATAATCTCATCAAAATGTTTTTTTCTGAAATATGACCTAATATTTAGTGTATAAACAATAAACACACTTGGAAACAATATATAGAAGTATCATTAATGAATATAAGTGTTTTTATAATATCTATGATTCAGCCTATTTCAGAGGTTTTAGGATATCCACTTTCAAAAATCAGAAGGTACAGAAACTTGGCACTTTCCTTGAAAACAGTAAAAATGTCATTGTCATGCTATTAATAAATATTAAATCATTAACACTATTAATAATATGGTTCTGATTTTTACAGCAGTCATATGGTAGAGAGACTCTGTACAAGGAAGGATGGTTGTCAATGCAGAGAAAACTTCAGCCAGATTCCAAATCATAATGAGAAGACGGAAACTCCTACTGAAATTAAACAACCTAAATCCAGGTTGTGTAGGCAAATATTCATGCATTATTTATCCTTGAATAACCACCTGAGCTCTCACGTTGGACTCAAACTATACCTGTGTCAGGAATATGAAGAAAACTCTTATAAATGTATGGAACCTGAGAAAGCTTTCAAGCCTCACCAACATATTCAAAGACATGAAGGCAGTCCCAGTGGGAAAGCTTTCCACTATTTAGCTTCCCTTAGAAATCATGAAAGAATGCATATCGCTGAGAAACTGTATGAGTGTAAGCAATGTGAGAAAGTCTTTAGTCGTCTCAGTTACTTTAAACTTCACAAAAACACTCATAGTGGAGAGAAACCATATCAGAGTAAGCAATTTGGCAAAGCTTTCAGTTCTTCCAAGTACTCTGGAGAAAATGAAAGAACACACACTGCAGAAAAGCCCTATCAATGTCAGAAATCTGGTAAAGCTTCCAGTTCCACTTCTCTTAGAAATCCTGAAAGAACACATCCTGGTGAGAAACCTGATGAATATAAGGAATGTGGGAAAATCTTCAGTTGGCTCAGCTCTCTTGAAACACATAAAAGAAGTCATGACAGAAAGAAGCCTCATGAATGTAAGGAATGTGGTGAAATATTCTGTCATCACTATTCCCTTATAATTCATCAAAGAATGCATACAGGGGGAAAACCGTATGAATGTAAGCTTTGTGGTAAAGTTTTCTCTTATTCAACTTCTCTCCAATATCATAAAATTACTCATAGTGGGGGAAAACCCTATGAATGTAACCAATGTGGGAAAGCCTTCCGTTTTCCCAGCTCTCTTGCAAGACATAAAAGAAGGCATGATGGAAAGAAGCCTCATGGATGTAAAGAATGTGGTAAAACATTCTGTCATCCCTATGCCCTGAGAAAACATGAAAGAACTCATATTGGGACAAAACCCTATGAATGTAATCAATGTGGTAAAGTTTTCAATATCCGATCTTCCCTCAGACGTCATGAAAGAATTCATACTGGGGAAAAACTCTATAAATGTGAGCATTGTGGCAAAACTTTCTTTGATCTAGGTGACCTCCAACGTCATGAAAGAATTCATACTGGGGTAAAACCCTATGAATGTGAGCATTGCGGTAAAGGTTTCTCTTATCCAGATTCCCTCCGAGATCATGAAAGAACTCATACTGGGGAAAAACCATATGAATGTAAGCAATGTGGAAAAGCCTTCAAGTATCCAAAGTCCTGTCGAAGTCATGAAAGAATACATACTGGGAAAAAGCCCTATGTATGTCAGCAATGTGATAAGCATTTTAGTTTTTCCACATCTCTTAGAAATCATGAGAAAATGCATTCTGGGGAGAAACCCTATGAATGTAAGCAATGTAGGAAAACATTCAGATATTCGGCTTCTCTTCGAAATCATGAAAGAATGCACACTGGGGAGAAACCCTATGAATGTAAGGAATGTGAGAAAGCCTTTTTTTCTGCCAAATGTCTTAGAGAACATGAAAAAACTCATTATGGAAAGAAGCCTCATGAATGCAAGGAATGTGGTAAAACATTCCTTTATCCCTCTTTCCTTAGAAATCATGAAAGAATGCATACTGGGGAAAAACCCTATGAGTGTAACCATTGTGGTAAAGCTTTCTCTTATTCAACTTCCCTCCGATGTCATGAAAGAACTCATAATAAGGAAAAACCCTATGAATGTAAGCAATGTGGGGACAACTTTCTTCATTCCAGTTCCCTTCAAATTCACAAAAATACCCATAGTGTAGAGAAATCATAATGAATGAAGGAACTCACACTGAAAATAAGCCCTATCGTGTAAAGATTGTAGAAAAGCCTTTGACCATCCTAATTCTTTTTCTTTTTTTATCCTCACCTGAGGATATTTTTCCTTTGAGAGAGTGGAAATTAGAGAAAAAGACAGAGCAATATTGATGTGACAGAAACTCATCAATTGGTTGCCTTCTGCACACACCCAGACATTTAAGCACACACAGTGGAGAAAAACTCTATGAATGAAAGGATTGTTGTAAAGCTTTCACTTTCTCGAAGTCTCTTAGAAAGCATGGAAGAACACATACTGGGGAAAAACCTTATGATGTAAGCAATTTGGGAAACCTTCAGTTGTATCACACATCTTGGAAGACATAAAAGAAGACATGATGGAAAAAAGCCTCATGAGAGGGGCTGGCCTGGGCCCTGGGGTTGTAGGAGGAGACACCAGGGTGGGATGGAGTACCCATCCAGCCAGCTTCCACCTTATTTTCCAAGGTCTCCACTGGGGTCAGCTGCTGTGTGGTGGCTGCTGGGATGCCCGGGCCCAGGGTGGTGGCCAACCTATGTGCAGTGCGCATCTGCTCTGGGAACTGAGCGCTTCACCTGACCTGCACCTGGCCTCTCAGTCCTGGTTCCATGCGCATCCTGGCCGCTGAGCTCCACTCTATCCTGCCTGGACACATGGGGCGAATCTACCCTTCTTGTGGGTCCGCTGCCTTGGCTCTGAAGGGTTGTGGGACCTGGAGCAGCTACAACAGGCAGGCCAGCCACCAACGTCCCATGGGCAGACCTGTGGCTATCATCCCCAGGAAACCGACTTTGGAGAACAATGGGATGTTTTGAATTTAGGCAGGCATGGTAGGAATGTAAGGATTTTGAGTCTCCTTTCTTAGATGGATCCAAAGCAGATTACTAGAATACAGTGCCGTATTTTACAGTGTACGGAGTGATAGCATAATTGCAAAAAATCTTTTCTTAATTATATTGCAACACTTTTAGGGGAAACATATTTGTGCCTAGATTTAACTGAGTTACCCTGCTGGCACAAAATAAAATGAGTGACCTTGAAAAATGCAAAGTTGAGACATTAAAGACTAATTTGGATTAATAAATTAATAGAAATATTACTGTGATCTTATCACTGAATGAAGTCCATCAGGCAAGACATGAAACACAGTTCCAGCCCTACAAGAGCTTAGGTGGTAAATAGTTATCATGGTTTCCTAGCCATTTTGGCTCAGTGGATAGAACATTGGCCTGGGGACAGAAGGGTACCAGGTTTAATTCTGGCTTAGGGCACATGCCTGGGTTGTGGGCTCCAGTTGGGGTCGTGCAGGAGGCAGCAAATCAATAATTCTCATCATTGATGTTTCTATCTCTCCCTCTCCCTTCATCTCTGAAATCAATAAAAATATATTTTAAAAAGTATATCTCTGAGAGAATGAAATAAACTTTAAAGACAATTTGATTGTTTCTAAATTTTTAAGTGTGGCATTCATGAACTGACAATGTATGGAAATAAAATGAATAAGTAAATTTAGAGATTTACAAAAACACATGCAGTAAATTGGTTTTTGTTTTTTTTCTTAAAACCTTCTTGGTTGATGCTAAGCTACGCCAGAGTTCTTGGATCTGTAGCAACAATTACATAGCTAAATCACTTTCAATCTGAGTAAGTTGCCTGCTTTGGTATTTTATGGATATGAATTATACCATTCAATAAAAAGTTAAAAATGATCTGCCATCCCATAGGCCCAGACACTTCAATGACTTCAAAAGGTGAAGGCTTTTTAGTGGAGGTTAATTGTTTGCAAGCAGTAAAACCAACTCTGGCTAATTTAAGGAAGGCAGGCATTTCTCTGAAATGGGGCAGATGAACACAGGCCTGTGAAAGGACCCAACAAGGGCAGCTCAAGTCCTGTCAGGGTCTGCCTGGAATGGGTCTGCATTAACCAGGGTCTCCCTTGGCTTTACTGCCCACAGAGTTGAATTGCCCAGATCCCTTTAGTTCCATGACCACCCCTAGGCCACAGGAGGGAGAAGAGTATTGAAAGGTGTTCCCATTGAGACGATGCAGAGGTAGATGGTTGTTTCCATCAAAAATAGAGTTATTGTCACAAAAGAAGAGAGAAGAGATATGGTGTGGCCAAAAACAAGAGATATGTTCTACAGGTAGGAAATGAAATTATTTGTATTTGCGAGGCATCTTCCCTTTCACTTGCAGATGTGAATTAGAAAATGATAGGGTGCTACTTGTATGGATTTATTATTTCCTGTCAGATCCATTGGACAGTGTATTTAATGTAGACATGTATTTATTGAACATCAGATGGGAGACAGAAGACACTGTATTGAAGGACCCAACACCTTCAATGTAGTCATGCAAAATAAGACAAGGCAGCGTAAGAAATATTGCAACTAAATATTAAGGGTAGTATGTTTCATAGGAGTTTTCAACTAGAAAGAAAAGACTTGTCTGGACAAGTTTTACAGAGAACAAGTTTTGTTTGGTTGGGATCTTGAAAGATGAGTTGGATTTTAAAAGGAAATAAGAGTGTATTTGTGGGGCACTCCAGAAAGCTCATTCAGGCTAGAGGAGAAGGAGCATGAAATGGAAGTTGTGGGAGATAAATAAACAGCCATTCCACTTCCCTCAGCGCAGTGCACTCTACTACCTTACTTAATATGTCTTTGGATGTGGAATTGTACTTTGGAAATGCAGTTATATTAGCGCTGAGTTTCTTTTCAATAGCCTTTTCTTCATCAGCTAATCTTGAAAGATCTGCTTCTTTTAAAAAAAATATTTTATTGATTTTTTTACAGAGAGGAAGGGAGAGGGATAGAGAGTTAGAAACATCAATGAGAGAGAAGCATCAATCAGCTGCCTCCTGCACGCCCCCCACTGGGGATGTGCCCGCAACCAAGGTACATGCCCTTGGCTGGAATCGAACCTGGGACCCTTCAGTCCACAGGCTGACGCTCTATCCACTGAGCCAAACCGGTTAGGGCAAGATCTGCTTCTTGATCATGGTCTAAAAACCGCCTCAGGTGTTCAGATTCACAGAGTTATTCCAGCCTTTGGTTTTCCACCTTCTCTCTCAGTTCTAAGAGTTTTGTTTATTTTTTGCTTTGAATGCTTATTAATTTCTGAACATCTGCCACCTGCTTCTTCAGGGGCTCAATGTAACTGCTGAGCCTTTGCCTGTGATGAGAGGCAGCCTCCTGCATGGGCCTCACCTGATGGTTGGGGCTGAGTGCACAGGGGACACTACAGCTGTATGTCCTTCTCACAGAAGAAGGTCAGTACCTTGTGCTTTTCCCACAAGCACCTCTTCCTGCCTCTTCTTGTCCCTGGTGGTCGAGAGGAGCTTGGTGATGTCAACCATCCTTCCTGCTGGGTGTTGCTCCCATGCCTCTCTTCACATGGGTGACAACACACAGGGCAAGGGAACCTGTCCTGTAGATCAGCCCAGGAATGCTGGATGCAGGAGTGACAGACATTGTGCTCACCTTCGATAGTGACAGGCTCTCAGGTCATCCAGTCAGATGGGATAGTTGATTTCTGCCAGGAGTCCTGCCAGAGCTGCTTCAACCACCAGTGGGCCCCGAATGAAGGACTGAACTGAGGTGGTTTCTTCAGGAAGCTGGGCTCTGCAGTGAGAAGTGGATGCCCCAGAAATCTCAGCCCTTACTTTGCTGGTGGCCTATGAGTCCTGCTAGTCTCCTGACCTTTGAATTCTAGGTGCCAAAAGAAGCCCATTTCCCTACCGGCAGCCAGTCACAGCTCAGCTGGACAACTGCTCCTCCAGATTTGGAAGCTCAAAGAAAATGAAGCCAGCTAAGCAGCTTCTTGGTCAGAGAAACAGTCCTTACCTGAAATCATTAGTTGCTGTGTCTGAGAAAATATTTCTTCCTTCAGTCCCTGAGTTTATTTCAAGTGGTTCCAAACAGATTTCTCTCTCCTAACCCCAATCTTCCATTCTCATGCTTTTATCATCAAGCCCATCTACTTCCACCCACTGGGCACCACCATCCATGAAACCCAACTACTATCGATTCACCCATCTGGGGCTATGGAAAGGGCACCGGTTCTGGGACAGAGGGATGGACCACACCCATATTACAATGCAGCCTTGGTCACCTATGCATGTAACCTGAAAGAATTTATTTTACATCCTGAAGGGGTTCAGAACATGCCACCTCAAAATATTCCATTGAAACTCGAAAGTTGGACTGGAATGTGTGGTGTTTTTCTGGACAGCATGATTCCCGGGTCCTTGTCCAGGTGGAGTCCAAAAATGAAACCATGGACAACAGATGATATAGTAAAGGATGGAAATTTATTGAGCAACAAGCACAGACTCCCATGTGGGGACGGGGAGAGAATCCCACTATGTCCCTTTTTTCTATGGTTTATAAAGGCTGTCGTTCTTTGTGCCTTGATATCCCCTCTGACTGGTCACTATCCCCTCTGATTGGTCACTATAGCCACTCCAAGAGCTCAAACCACACGTGAGGTACCTGAGATTCTCCTCTTCTCCCTTATTGTTTTCCTAGTCCCTTTGGGCTTTCCTCTTCCCTCTCTGAAGGAGGGGCTTCCTTCCTTCCACCATTTTGGATGTGGCTTATTTTGAGTTGAAGGCAATCAAAACCCAATAGACTCAGGAAAACCCCTTAGCTCTGCCTTCTCTGCCCCCCCCCCACCCCGCCCAAAGTAGAACATTTCCCATTTGTGAGATAATCAGCAATTAGAAAGGAAATTTACATTAGAAAAGGGACCTTTATACCTGAAAGAGAAGTATTGTCAGAGATTAGTGGTCAGGTGCCCCTGTGAGTCCCTTGAGGTGGCCGGCGGGTATTGGCCCTCATGCTCGCACCCCGCACTTGCACCCACAGCCCCGCCTGGCTCCCCAGCGCCTGAGAGCCAGGTGCCGGCCTCACCCCCCTGCCGCTGCTGCTGGTCTCCATCTACCAGGCCATCGGGTGCCCACTCACTCGCTTTGGGCTGGTGCTGCTGGCTCACCTGCTCCACCATGCCACCATAGTCCTGCTCTCTTCAGGGCCCTTCTGGGCTGGCAGTGCCTTCACTGCCACCCGCTGCCAGTGCTCCATTGCCGACGCCCGTGATATTCTATGTCACCCCCCGGTGGTCAGCACACGTGATAGCAAGTGGTCAGACTCCCACCGAACTCCTTCATAGAGGACAATTTGCATATTTGATTTTTATTATGTAGGATACTTTTAAAAAATATATATTTTATTGATTTTTTTACAGAGAGGAAGGGAGAGGGATACAGAGTTAGAAACATGGATGAAAGAGAAACATTGATCAGCTGCCTCCTGCACACCCCCTACTGGGGATGTGCCCACAACCAAGGTACATGCCCTTGACCGGAATTGAACCTGGGACCCTTTAGTCCGAAGGCTGACGCTCTATCCACTGAGCCAAACCTGTCAGGGCTGTAGGATACTTTTTCACCTAAGAGACTTCCCTATTAACTGGACCACCTTTGCTTAACAAACATTTCTTCCTCTCACCTTCCAGTGAATTGCCTCCCACAACCCCAGAAGCTCCAGACCTCTAGCCTTTCCTCACAGCCAGATGGCATCGAAGTCTCACTTCTCTGACCACTAGTTGAATCTCAAATCTTTGTGAAATTCCTGCATATAAAAAATCCTAATTAAAAAGGTTTTGTTTTTTGTTAACCCGTGTTAGGCAGTTAGGCATGAGGGGAGCAAGGAAGAAGGGCCAGTACGGAAGGTCACCAGGGTGGAAAAGCCCCAGGTGCCTAGCAAGGAACAATCCATTGTAGGGTAGGACCCTTCCCCCAGGGTGACTTCCTCACCCTGCATATCCACACAGTTTGGGCCCCTTGATCTTTCCTCCCTGTAGACAACCTCTATTCCTGAGTATTATTTCAGCTCCAGGCCCAGAAAAAGCAATAAAATCAGCCTGAGGACCAGTTGCATTGAATAATGAGCCCTTGTCCTGGTGCCTGCCAATCAATCAGTGGTGACCTCAACCCTGAAAGGACACACCTGGAAAACTGCAGAATATTCTATTGAGCTCTTCCCCTGGGAGCTACCCTAAACTCTCCACCCTCACCCTAGGCAGTTTGGCTCAGTGGATAGAGTGTCTGAAGGGACCAGTGTTTGATTTTGGTCAAGGGCACATGCCTGGCTTTCGGTCTCAACCCCCAGTAGGGGGTGTGCCAGAGGCAGCTGATCAATGATTCTCTCATCATTGGTGTTTCTATCTATCTCTTTCTCTCCCTTCCTCTCTGAAATCAATAAAAATATATTTAAAACAAAATCTCTATCCTTAAAACCCTTAGGTCTGAGAAACCCGAGAGCATCCCCATTCCTTTTCCTACACCCTTCCTTGCCATTCCCGCCCCCATCTGTGCCCCCCCTCACACACACACACAAACACCCTAGGAATGTTACCATTAGCTTCCTCACTCCCAAGCTCCAAGGGACCTTCCTTTACCTCTATAATTTGTTTCCTCAGCCCATCTGTTCTAGGAATTACTTCTATCTCTGTGATTTACCAAATAAATGTTCTCTTTCAGTTTGGGTTGTTGGCTCCTAATTCATTCTTAGCCAGAACCCAAGTACCCAGGTCGCTGAACCCAGGTTTGGTCTGACCCTACCGGTCAGACATCTGTTGTTCCCATCGCCTGCAACAAATGTGTTTCATGTCAATTTAATTCATACACCAGGCTAGAATGGCTTTTGGGAAATTTGTTCCATACAATCCCAAACTCGTCAGATATATAAGAATAATATCACTATAATGTTTTGTTTTATGAAGCTATAGAAGTTTAAGAAAGCCCTGGTCTTGAGATGGTATTTATAATGGCTCCAAATTCACATTTGCCAAATTCAGTTTGCTTTTTCAACCTTACTCCTCCTACAGTATATTGTATAAGGAAATACAATTGTCCCTCTACCCTCCTAGGTTCTGAGCTGAGAAATTCCTGTAATAAAAAGACATACTAAGCCCTAGCCAGTCTTGCTGAGTGGATAGAGAGTCAGCCTGGGGACTGAAGGGTCCCAGGTTGGATTCTGGTCAGGGGTACATGCCCGGTTTGCGGGCATGATCCCCATTAGGGGCATTACAGGAGGCAGCTAATCAATGATTCTGTCATCATTGATGTTTTTCTCTCTCCCTTCTCTGAAATCAATAAAAACATGTAAATAAAAAACTATTCCAGTGTTAGAAACCAAAACCTTGGATAATATTTGGAAATTATTTGAGAGCATTGGTAGAGGCCTAAAAGACAAATGGCTTCTTCTTGATAGAGGAGGAGACAAAGAAATAGACACTTTATTTCTCTTGGTCCAGAAAACTTTTTTAATGCGATAATAATTGTTTTTTGGAAGATGATGTCACAGGAAAAGTAATCAGGTTTCTGTGTTTTATTATAGAGTCATTGTATCTAGTTTCTCTACCATATTATAGATGAAGGAAATGATCCTCACCTGAGGTCGTAATAGCTATCATGTAATTTGTTCTGTCCAAGTCCCAGGCACTGTTTTTAAAAATTGGCATATATATATATATCCCAGTCAGTGTGGCTCAGTGGTTGAATGTCAACCTACATACCAGGAAGTCATGGTTAGACTCCTCCTCAGGAAACCATGAGCTGAGCCTAATCTCTCAGTGTTTTCCGTTATCTTTGTTTGATGTGATTAAAATTATGTGCATTTCCCCCTGTAATCAATGCTTCTGTACTTTTTAAAGAAATATGAACTGTTTGCCAATCACTCTTACGCTCACAGCTATTGCATTTTATTGTTTCCTGAGATATGTTTAAATGTCCCAATGTAATTATGTATTTTCAGATTGACATCTAATCTTTTCCACTTAATCATACAATCTGAGTCACAATTATCACGTGTGTATAAACTCAGACATGTTTTCTCAGGGAAATTATATTTTTTTATATTAATTTGACACAGACTGCTTTCTTATTCGTTCAAAATATTAAAAACTTCAATCGTGTTTGTTTTTTGTTTTTGTTTTTTTTTAGTTTCTTATTGTATTTTGCCCTGTGACAGATCATTTGTTTGCCATTCAGGGAAGCCAGACATTTTTCTGCATTGGATTCTGTGATATTCTTTGGAAACTTGTACTCTTTCATCAGGTATACAGACATGAATGCCTTTTTTTGTTGTTGTTGTCTTGATTCATTGTGGTCATGGAGTAGCTCTGTGTGATGATGGACAGTGTGACCTTTTCTTTTCAACCAGGTATGTCTAGGGCTGGCAGGGAGTGCAAGGCCTGCAACTCCTCTGGAACAGCTTTTGCCTTTCTTGTTATATGAACACTGAAATATTTCCTACAGGGTATTGGGTGCATTTCCAAAAAGTGATATATATGTAATTTCTAATCATTTATTCCTTGAAAAGTTATCTCCTCTATGAATCAACTGAAGTTCATAAATTTAGGAATATTGTCAAAGAATACAAACCAAGCAGGAAAACAAAGTTAGAGTCTCTCTTCCAAAGAAGCTGTTCTTAGTGATAGAGTATGACTTTCTTTTACTTTTTATTTTTAAATATATTTTTATTGATTTCAGAGAGGAAGGGAGAGGGTGAGAGAGATAGCAACATCCTTAACCGGAATCTTACCCAGGACCCTTTAATCGGCAGGCCGAGGCTCTATCTACTGATCCAAACCAGCTAGAGCTCTCTTTTATTTTTTTAAAATATAATTGATTTGAGAGAGAGAGAGAGAGACAGAGAAATATCAATCATTCTACTTATTTATACATTCATTGGTTGATTTTTGTGTGTGAACTGGGATTTAACCTCCTATTAGCACATTGGGATGATGCTCTAATCATCTGAGCTTCCTGGCCAGGTTGAGAAACAACATGGTGATCCACTACATGACATTCTGGAAAAGGCAAGGTCTGTCTAGTGTGGTTCAATGGTTGAGTGTCGACCTATGAACCAGGAGGCCATGGTTCGGTTTCAGGTCAGGACACACACCTGGGTTGCAGACTTGATCCCCAGTAGGGGGCATACAGGATGCAGCCAATCAATGATTCTCATCATTGAGGTTTCTATTTCTCCATTTCCCTTCCTCTATGAAATCAATAAAAAAAAAAAATATTTAAATAAGAAAATAAAAAAGGTAAAGGTTTAGAGGAAGCTGTAACAAATCCAGTATAAACAGCCACCACAATTGTGTTCCTTTTGGTTGATGGAGAGTTTTCTGTCTTGGTGGTGTGCCGAAAACCAATTCCAGCATGACAGCAGGGCTGAATCTGGGAATGGCTGAGGGCATTTCCCCAAACCTGAAAAGGGATGATTGCTTGGCTGCCAGACAGCTAAAGGGCATCTTAATCTACATGTTATTGCCTTCTACTGGCCAAATACCTGAACAGCCGTAGGCTAATTCCCCCATTCTTACAATGCTTGTATATACCCTTCGAAGTGTATATCTCTGCCTCGCCTCAGGACAAGTTGTGTTAATAAAAGCATGGGGTCCTGAGATGAGAGAGATCTTAGTTTCCTTTAAACTAGGCTCCTCTGACCCCCAAATGCCTTTCAAAATTATGCTTCATCTCTGGACTCCTATTTAATCTACACACAGCCTTCTCCAGATTCCTGAACCCTTCTTACTGCTGGAACAAGAACCCGGCAGTGGTGGTGTAACTGCACTACTGAAAACTCATAACTACTCTAGAAACAGTGTGTGCAAATATTAAAAACAATATAAAATAACAACAGTGGTCCCATGGTCTTACAACAGCTTCCAGTGTTTTCCTGGGTCCCCAAGGTCACCTGTCAGTGGTTCAAGGTCCCCAGGCTACCACCCATGTCCATAAAGGGACATTCAGTGTGGAGCAGAGGTGAAAGGCTGGGTGAGGACAGGCTCAGGGGGGCTGACCCAGGGAGGCCTGTGCACAGGGGAGACCTCAGGGAGGTGGTGGACACCTTGTCCAAGAACCTGCAGGGGAGGAGTTGGCAGCTGAGTGAGGACAGGTGACCCTTTGTTATCCTCCCTGAGTTTTCAGTGGGGAAGCAAAGTGAGGAAGGGCCCGTGCTTTGTCTCGATTGAGATGATCCTGTAGTTTCTGAGGTTTATTCTATTAACGGTATGTTACATTAATTCATTTTCAGATGCAAAACCAACCCTTCTTTCCTGGGTTAAATCTCACTTGGTCATGGTGTATAGGTCATGTTATATATTGCTCAGTTCAGTGTGTTCGTATTTTGTTAAGGCTTTTGCATCTATATAAAAAGTGTTGTCCGATCCTAGCCGGTTTGGCTCAGTGGATAGTTTATCTGCCTGTGGACTGAAGGGTCCCAGGTTATATTCTGATCAAGGGCACATGCCTGGATTGTGGGCTCAGTTCCCAGTTGGGGGTGTATAGGAGATAGCTGATCAATTATTCTCTCTCATCATTGATGTTTCTATCTCTCTCCCCCTCTCCCTTCCTCTCTGAAATCAATTAAAAAATTAAAAACAACAACAACTGGTCTCTGTGTACTGCATTATAATGTACTAGAGGCCCAATGCACGAAATTCATGCAAGGGGCTCGGCCCTCGCAGCCCCAGCTTTGTCCAGAAGGTCATTCTTCCTTCCAGTCTAATTAGCATATTGTGCTTTTATTATTATAGACTAGAGGCCCCATGCCCCAAATTCTTGCATGGAGGGGGGCATTCCTCAGCTCGGCCTGCACCCTCTCCAATCTGGGACCCCTTGGGGGATGTCCCTCTCTCATCCCCCTCACAATCTGGGACCGCTGGCTCCTAACCACTCACCTGCCTGCCTGCCTGATTGCCTCTAACCCCTCTGCCTGCCTGCCTGATCACCCCTAACCACTCTGCCTACTGGCCTGATCTCCCCTACCTTGCCCCCCTGTCAGCCTAATCGCCTCTACCTTGCCCCCCTGCTGGCCTGATCAACCCTAACTTGCCCCCCTGCTGGCTTGATAGTCCCTAACTGCCGGTGTTTCAGCCCCCAGTCTGGCCTCCCTCTGCGGGAGGCGACCTGGTGGATCAGGGGAAGACACCACCCCCATTACCCCGTTGCTGCTGCCACTGCAGGTCTGAGCCTCAGCCCTTCGCAGTCGTCCATGGCTGCTTGAGCCTTGGCATCCAGCTGCTGCGGCTTTGTCTGGAAGGACATCTGGAAAACGACCACTCTAATTAGTATATTACCCTTTTATTAGTATAGATTTGGGGACCATTACAACCATGCAGAACTTAAAGAAAACACATGGTCCTGGCCAGTTTGGCTTAATGGAGAGAGCATTGGCCTGTGGACTGAAGGGTCCCAGGTTTGATTCTGGTCAGGGGCACATGCCTGG
>NW_005353371.1:276006-280954 GCF_000412655.1 Myotis brandtii
AAGCTGTTCTTTTTTTTTTTTTTTAGGCGCCCATTGGCCGGGCCGGGGGGCGGGCCCCGCAGCTGCTGGGGAACGGAAAGCCCGCCCCCTGCACGCCGCGCCAACAAAGCTGTTCTTTTATTTATTTTTAAATAAAGACCAGTCTTATAATCAATTGCAGGTGCTTTCAGAGGCCCTCCAGGATTTGCTTATTGTGTCCCAAACCATGGCTGCAACTCCCAGTTGCCTCCAGTCCTGGTGGATCTGGATGGTGTGGTTGGTGAAGGAGAAGGTGGCAAGAGGCTTGTGGAATTTCTGCAACCCCATTCCCGCGGTCTCCTCATAGGGCATCAGGGCCATTTCCACTGTGCCAGCTCTGGGCTCCCTTTAACCTGTTTGGCAAAAGAATCCTGCATGCTCTGGACAGAAAGTGCATTCTCTCTTAGGTGGCCCGAATGCTTTTCTTAAGGTCGTTTTATGGATTCAAAAGAATAAACAGAGATGTGGAAAGCTTTTGTTGAATTCCCTTTACATGGTTCTTCCAGTCTCATGGGAAGTGAGATGTGGCTCTGAATTTATCCCAAAGGGTGTCTTTGGGCAAAAGCACCCAGAACAGCTCAACTCCTTCAGGATGCCCTACACACTTCGCTGTCAGGACTCAGGGGGGCTTGAGGGTGAGCGAGGCAGCAGTGCCAGCACAGGACCCGGGAGAAGGTAGTGCTTTCTACACCGCCCAGGCCACGTGGACTGCAGCTGCACCCACCGAGGTGGGCAGGGTGTTTCTGCTGTTTTATTTTGGTCTGGCCTCCACCCCGTCAGCCACAGACCGGTGCCTGCACTGAGACTGTGAACAGTTCGATGGTCCTACTTTTTGGTGGACAGTGGATGCACTCCCACCTCCCAGAGACTGGCAGTTAGACACTAGCAGCTTCTGAGTTGCTCGCAGGGAGAGCCCGGCTCTAGTTCAGAACAGACTCAGGCGTCCTCGGCTAGGAGGACTCCTTAGGTTAGGGGCCGCCGCAGTTTGAAGGCCGGCCACTACCCCAATCCTGGCAGGGGTCTCCTCTGGGGCACTGGCTGGCCTGGGCTAGGGCCACCGGCAGTATGGAGGCTGGGCACGCCCCTGATCCAGGCAGGGGTCCCTTTATGGTGACCTTTCATCCCTCTCCTTCAGCTCTCTAGCCTGGCGTTCAGTCAAGCCTCTGGTCCTTTTAGACATGAGGGACCCTGGCTCTTTCTAGATATAGATCATATAGTGCAAAATTATTATGTAGTGTGTGTATCTATGTGTATCTGTGTATCCTATCTAATAATAGACAAACATGGTAATTGACCATACCTTTGTTACGCCTCCCATTGGCTAATCAGTGTGATATGCAAATTAACCGCCAGCAAAGATGGCGACTAATTTGCATACTGCAGGCAGGGCGGGCCAGCGCGAGCCGCCATCTGGGCTCCCGTGTACCGTCTAAGCCCCACCCCCAGCCGGGACCCCCGTATGCCGCCCTGGGCGGTGGGACCCCCATATGCGGCCCTGGGCGGCAAGGCTTGGTGGCGCGATTGACCCGAGAAAGCCCTATTCTTGCAGGGGCTGCTGGGGGCCCGATCAGAGACACAAACATGCAGGCCCGGCACCCAGCAGACCCAAGCCCTGCCATCACGGTGCTGGGGCTGCTGGGGGGATCAGAGACACAAACATGCAGGCCCGGCACCCAGCAGACCCAAGCCCTGCCATCACGGTGCTGGGGCTGCTGGGGGGATCAGAGACACAAACATGCAGGCCCGGCACCCAGCAGACCCAAGGCCAGCCACCGAGGTGCTGGGGATACTGGAGGCTGGATGAGAGACACAACACACAGGAGGGCCCGGCACCCAGCAGACCCAAGCCCCGCCACCACAGTGCTGGGGCTGCTGGGGGCAGGATCGGAGACACAAACCCGAAGGGGGGGGCCGGCACCCAGCAGCCCCAAAGCCCACCACCTTGGCGCTGGGGCTGCTGAGGGCAGGATGCGAGCCCTGCACAGGATGGGTGCTCTGCTCCAGGCAAAGTACTTTCCCTACAACCCAGCTCTCCCTGGGAGTCTGGCATAGAGGGCGCTCTCCCTGGGAACCCGGAAGTCTGCCTCAGGGGTGACTGTGCAGCAGCCACGCCTGGTGAGCCACAGAGAGGATGACCTACCCATGCAGATGTGTACACTGGCGGAGGCCATGCAGCTGCCATAGTTGAAGTTGTCCTTGATGTAGGAGCGGGGGTAGTGAGGATGAGAGTGGGCCAGGTTGGCAATGGAACCCCAGCTCCCACCGAATGACTAGAGCACACGGTCCTCAGTCACTTCCTGAGCAGCAGTCAGCCCCAACTGGGGATCAAACCCGAAACCTAAGTAGGTGCCCTGGCAGAATTGAACCCAAACCTTTGCTGTAGCAGAGGAGCTCCGACCCATAGCAGAGGCCAGGGCAGCTGGCGAGTGCAGCGGCGGTGGCGGGAGCCTTCGCGGCAGCACTAAGGAGCAACAAGCTGAGTGGTAGGAAGCAGCAAGCAGGTGGGCAGTAAGGAGGGAGGGGTCCCAGACTGCGAGAGGGCACAGGCCGGGCTAAGGGACCCCCCACCCATCCCCAGTGCACGAATTTCGTGCACCGGGCCTCTAGTGTACATATAATGTAGAATGTGGTGTATTTAGTATATTTGTATAGTGTTGGTAATACATAGTACAGTAAGATATCTTAGCATATATTTTGGATCATTAGAAAAGTTATATAATTAACATATAATTTATTTTACAGGGTAGCATATAGCATAATTTCACAGAATAGTATTGCAGTCTTCTCAGCCTAAAGTGTAGCGGGTGTCATTTCCATGTCTGTGCACAGAAGTATTAACAACCCTATTTCATCCTCCCATGAAGCATAGGGACACCTCCCTGTCTTGGTACTACAACCTCGGGTTCCCTCACCCCCTGTTTTCCTCTCTGCTTCTGAGTGCACCTGAAGTGTCAGTGTGTTTCAGAAACTTGCAGTAATTTATCTGGCTGTGATGGAAATGAAGCCCTGCGGTTTCATTTGTCTCACGTGCAGAGACGTGTGACATTCCCTTCTTTTTGAGTAATTATGAGCAGGGTTATTCCAGAGTGCTTTATCCCAAAGGGTGATCTTCGATTAGGAGTTGTTGCTCTTGGTGCCAGAGAGCCAGACCATTGGCAATGGCCTAAAAATGTACAGATGGGGTCAACTATTAGCCAGGGCATCCTGTGGCATGATTGCCTGGAGGTGACTAATCTTGCTGTTCATTGGTTCCCATTTCAGAGCAGGGATGGCTGGGTTAGGGTCAGTCGCAGCAGCTCTCCAGGGTTCTCTTCTCCATCACGTGTGCTGGTGGCACAGCACCATGGACATGAAAATTAGAGCAGGATTTATTTTTAAATGAATGAGAGAGGGAAAGCATATTTCAAAACATAGCCTGTGCTTGTCAAAGAGGAGAGAGAACAGTATACTTTACATGGTGTCCTTTTGCATGAACACTGAAAAGATTGGAAAGAAACAAACTATATTGCTCTCTATAGGGAAACTAGCCCTCTTTGTTCAAGGACGAGCTAGAAGTGTTTCCCATAAAGTTGGGACCTGAGAATAGGAGTTTATTTGGTGGAACCATAGCTTCAAGGTGGTGGTAATCCACTGTGAGGTGTCATTCATTCTTTTCTGGTTTAAGATCAGGTCTAATTAAGGTGTTCAAAAGACAAGCACTGGGAATAATCCTTTGTTCCTAAAATGTTTCTTGTCCCATGTAGATCCCAGGAAAGGATCTGGGGCCTTTTTCTAAGGTGTCCCTTTTGATAAATTTTAACCGTGCAGGAGTTGGGACATTCAAGTAGTTGCTAGCGAAGAGGCTACCCACGCTAGCAGGACCAAGGACAGGCTTAGGACCAAAATGACCAGAAGCTTTACTTTAAATTTTAAGCGTATGCAAAATAATTCAATTACCTGCTGGAGGAATTACACCACATAAAATATATGTAGTTGCAAATTACACAGCATTTTATTACACACACAATTTCCTGATGCTGGGGATCCCGGTGGTGCTGTCCTTTGCAGTCCGGCACTTGGGCTGGTCTGGTTCAGATGCAGGGGGCCAGAGTTCCTCACCCGAGAGCTTGGTTGCGTCTCGATCAGGAGTTACTAGCTGTTCTTCTGTTGTCTGGCAGGAAGAGGATTGTGGAGCAGGGTCACTTGCTGGACTGACAAAAGGACATGCCTTTGTGGCTGTCTCAACAGGCGAGCATCGTTAGCTGGCCGCACCCATAGCAGTTCAGGTGGCTATCAATGAATTACGTCAATGCATACATGTTAATCTCAAACAGGGTGAGGGGCTACATGTGGTTAGGGAGAGTACATCACTCACACAAATGGTTATCTTGACAAGTCACTCTGAGTCAGTTTAAATCTTTATCTCTGGGGTACACACGTTTCAGGGCAGTGGGGAATGTGTCCTTAATATCACACTTTAAGTTTCAAAGAAAGTTAACTCAAACATTTAAAAACCGTCCTAATGTTTTTAGACAGTCTTTAAGCATTTTTAAACATTTCTATATTTTACTACAACATTTCTATAACAGTTTTCTTTCATTGTCTTTTTGTTTTGTTTTGTTAATCCTCACCTGAGGATACACTTTTTCCATTTTTTTGTATATAAAACTTCCTTGGGTTAATAGGCCTGATGTTTTTGTTTTGTCTTAGCTTTGTGTTTCATTGGTTGGTTTTTTTTTCTTGGAAGAGAGAGAGAGAGACAGAGAGAGGAGAGTGAGATCACTTGGTTGCCTACCATCTCAGGGATTGAACCCACATTCTAGATATGTGTCCTGACCGGGAACGGAACCCACAAACTTTGGTGTATAGGGCCATACGCCACCAACTGGGCCACATCATCCAGGGTGGTTTTGCTTTGTATTCTTTGTTGTTGTTATTTTTTAAAGATTAT
>NW_005353371.1:281067-294224 GCF_000412655.1 Myotis brandtii
TATATAATGATTTCAGAGAGGAAGGGAGAAGAAGAGAGAGAGAGAGAAATATCAGTGAGGATAAAGAGGGTCATTGATCGTCTGCCTCCTACACACCCCACACTGGGAATGGGCCCACAACCCAGGCATATGCCCTGACCGGGAATTGAACCATGAACTCCTAGTTCATAGGTTGAGGCTCAACCACTGAGCTACACAGGCTGGGCTTTGCTTTGTGTTTAACCAACATCCATCTCACTATAAATTAAAAGTAGTTTTTGACCCTGCATCATTTAAATTGTGCCCCTCTCTGGAAAATGTTTGCATACAATGTGCTTGGTCATTTAAACCAAAATTTAGGCCCATGCTGGTTTGGCTCAAGGGATAGAGCATAGGCCTGCTGACCGAAGGCTCCCGTAGTTCAATTCCGGCCCAGGGCATGTACCTCGGTTGCAGCTCCTACCTGGCCAGGGCCCTGGTCGGGGTGCGTGCAGGAGGCAATCACTAATGTGTTTCTCTCACATTGATATTTCTCTCTGTCTTTCCCACTCTCTAAAAATCAATGGAAAAATATCCCCAGGAGAGGATTAAAAAAATAAATAAATTCAGTTCTGTAATCAGATAGCATCTCATCAGTTAGTTTTTCCTTAATCTCTTTGGCATCAATAATTGTAGTTCTTTTCTTTCTTTATCCCTCCTAACCTCTCATCCTCCACCCCTCCTCTCCTCACGGTCTCTGTCCTGGCCTGACTGTTTCTCACATCACCTACTTATACCTAACACCTTATCAGACATTCTTTAGTCTAGTGGGGTGGCAGGGTGTCCAGAAAGGCACTGGCTTACACGGGATATTAGCACCAACAAGTGACTCTAGGGGACCCTGAGTTAGTGCTGAGTTATTTGGGGAACTAGTTGGTTGGGCATGGCACCTGGTCTCTGTGAGTTGAGTCGCAGATACTAACAATGATGGGATGAGTGGGCAGATGGCTATCTGAGCCTCAGGATTGAAGGCAGATTACACTGATTCCATGGGCACATCTACTTCATTAATGGCTTTTGTAGCCAGAGGAATGAATGGGATGACCCAGAAAGGGTGTGGATGTAGAACAAATGTGAGAGCAGGACAGACTTCTTCTAAGAAGGGTAGATTGTGTTAAATCAGATAAAAGGGCAGAGATTAAGGGGGAGGAGTAGGAGGAGACAAGGAGGGTTAGGCAGGTTATTTACAGTGGAGGTCTGTGCAAAGAAGGAAACTGATGAAAATACACTATTTCTGCCATAACGGGTTTGGCTCAGTGGATAGAGCATTGGCCTGCGGACTGAAGCGTCCCAAGTGTTCGATTCCAGTCAAGGGCATGTACCTTGGTTGTGGGCACACACCCAGTAGGGCAGTGGTTCTCAACCTTGGCTGCACATTAGAATCACCTGGGAATCTTTTTAAAATCCTGGTTTCTGGGCCTCATTATGAGAACCACTGCAGGAGGGAGTGGGCAGGAGGCAGCTGATTGGTGTTTCTCTCTCATCGATGTTTCTAACTCTCTATCCATCTGCATTCCTCTCTGTAAAAAATCAATAAAAAATATTTTTAAAAAATATGGTATCTCTGAGTTACAGTAAAGCCTCCATATAAAAGATAAATTTGGGAAATGTGGGGGTGTCCGTTAAAGCTGAAAATCTATTATATAATAAAGTAGGCTTTCTGAATGTGTATATTAAAAATTTGACAGCCCTAACCCGTTTGGCTCAGTGGATAGAGCGCCGTCCTGGGACTGAAGAGTCCCAGGTTCGATTCCAGTCAAGGGCATGTACCTTGGTTGCTGGCACATCCCCAGTAGGGGGCCTGCAGAAGGCAGCCAATCAATGATTCTCTCTCATCGATGTTGCTAGCTCTCTATCCCTCTCCCTTCCTCTCTGTAAAAAAACCAATAAAATATATATTTTAAAAAAATTTGACAAAGGCTCCTGGGCGGTGTGGCTCAGTGGTTGAGCATTGACCCATGAACCAGGGGGTCATAGTTCGAATCCCAGTCAGGGCACAGGCCTGGGTTGTGGGCTCAGGGATCCCCCATAGCAGGCTTGCAGGAGGCAGCTGATCAATGATTTTCTCATCATTGGTGTTTCTATCTCTCTATGAAATCAACAAAAACATTGTTTTTTAAAAAGGAAAATTTGACAAATTAGACTACCTGTATTTACTTACGTAGACACATTTGTGTAATTTAAATTAAATATATATAAATGTTTAATTTCACAGAACTCTTTTCAATATGTATTACAGCTGTTTTAAATATACACTGAATAGATTTGGTAAATCAATGTCACCTACAGCAACAAATGCACAGGGCTGGGGCTGGCTTAGCGTAAGTGGGAACATGGGCCTTCACCCATTAAAACTGCTGCAGAAAGTCACCCCACAGGACAACAGAACCAATTACCTCACATGATGCAGTGGGATCATGTGCTAATCATTCGCTGAACACTGTTGACCAGCAGTGACTCTTAGATTTAAATATGAAGACTATCGTTGTAGATATGTGGGCCGAGCCAGCACAGCCAAGGGTGATCCTGAGTGGGGGTGATGAAAGGATTGAGAAAAGACAGACAAGAGAATGAAAGCTGGGTCTCGGTGGGATGCTGCTCCCTGCTGAGGAGACAGCGGCAGCACCCACAAGCCATGTCTTTATTTTATAGCAGATGCCACAAGGCAAAGTAGGGGCGTGATCAAGTTGTTTACAGCATTCTCGTGAGTTCCAACCCTACTCAACTACATGCACCTGAACTCTAGCACAAGGCACATGGGGCCACGTGTTCGGACCATAGGTTCAAGCTTACAACCATAGCTGTTGGCTATGATTGTGCTGGGAGGGCTCTGCCCTCCAGCTGGGACTTGCACGTGGCAATGAGAGGACTGTGCCCTCTCATTAGTCCAAGGCTTGAACCTGTCCAAAACACTGTAGCCGTGCCCCATAGATATATAATACTATTTACGTTGGTAAAATTGCTTCAGTGTTTTCTCCAACATTTGGCCTATTCACTAAAATTTTGTTAAAAATAACAGTGACCCAGGCAGCGTGGTCTGTGGTTGAGCATCGACCTATGAACCAGGAGGTCACGGTTCGACTCCCAGTTGGGACATATGCACAGGTTGCAGGCTTTATCCCCAGTGTGCAATGTGCAGGAGGCAGCCAGTAAATGATTCTCATCATTGATGTATCTATTGCTCTCTCTGTCTCCCTTCCTCTGTGAAATAAAATATATATATTATTTAAAAATAAGTGAATTAATTGTTGTGGCAGAATGCATGGGAGAACGATCAGCCAGCACTCTGAGGGAGGAAAGTTTAACCTTTATTTCGCAGATCTGCTAGTCCAAGGGAATTCTGGATCCAAGGCCTGAAATGAACTCATGGGGAGGCTCTGACCTATATATCTCCTCCTGTGGCGGCCCCTGAAAGCCCCCCACAGCTCTGCCCAAGTCAGTCTTGGCAGGGCCTTGGAGGCATGCTCCACAGGTGCACCCAAGTCAGCTGTGGTCTGGCCCTGAGGTTAGGCTCTGCAGCTCCGCCCAAGTCAGTCAGAGTGGGGAAGTAAGACTATGGTTTTAACCAGATACTGAACTAGGTTGCAAGGACCCCCGCCCCCACCCCATTTTCCTTTTCAGTTAGAATGAGTGTTATGCTAGTATCAGACTCACCAATCAGGGGGATTATTATTGAGATGTAGGGATGAAAAGAGGCCACATGCTAACCTGACAAGTTCAGGGAAGGCCTGTGTGTGATGGCCTTGAAAATTCAGAGAGCTAGAATAACCACAAAGGATGGTCTGAAATTAAACTATTTTAACTAGAAGCAGTTTATGGCAGATAGTCATGTTCCAGGCTAGCATCTCCCTTACCTATGCCTGTCCATTGTCTTTTGCATGTAAGATTGCATACCTTGGCAGTGTCAGGGTGAATCCCCCTATTTCAGACCCCTCAGTGCACAACCAATGCAGGAGGGCTGAGACCATAACTCCTCTCATTGTTATTGTCCTCATGTTAACCATTAGCTATTAATTACCCTGTACCCAGCTATGTAAAATATATATGTATGCCTATTATTTTACTTTTCATCCTATCCCAGGGGTTTCCCTACTTTGCTTCCTCTCAGCTCCCTAACCTATCCCCAATGGATTTCATGTGACCCCCTTGGGTATTCTCTTTTGATTTGCAATGTATAAAATAAGGCACCAAACTGCCATTCTACGGACATTATCCCAATTCATTAGATTTTGCCTCCTGGCAATGATCTCATAAAAATTCTCTACAGGTTTGAATGATTCTTACATTGATGGAACCCAGTTTTCTGATAAATCTCATTATTTCTGGATTAAACAGTGTAACTGTGCCGGCAGCAGCAATGGCACCAAGTGTCTGACAGGGGGGGGTCAGACCCAACCTGGGTTCAGCAACCTTGGTACTTGGTTCTGGCTGGGTAAGAATACAGGGCAAGACCCAAACTGTAAGAGAACACTTACAGGGTAAATTACAGAGGTAGGAGAAGTAATTCTTAGAGGAAATGGGTTTAGGAAAGGAGTTATGGAGGTAAAGGAAGTGCCCTTGGAGCTTGGGAGCACAAGCTAATGGTAACCTGCCTGGGGGAGGAGGAGAAGGAGGGGAAGGGGAAGGTACAGGTGTGCTCCAGGGAGGGAGAGCGCACTGGGTCCTCCTTCCTAAGGTTTTAAGGGTGGAGATTTCAGGGGAGGTCCCAGGGGAAGAGCTGAAAGGAATATTCTGTAGCTTTCCAGGTGTGTCCATTCAGGGGTGTGGCCTCCACTGATGGATTGGCCGGCACGAGGGCAGGGTTCATTATTCAATGCAGCTGGTCCTGATGTCAGCCCTGGCATTTTGCTGCTTATCTGGGCCTGGAGCTAGAGGAGGAAAAGTCACCCTGGGGACAAGGCCCCACCCTACAATTGGTTGCCATTGCTGGACACCTGGGCTTTCCACCCTGGTGACCTCTGTGCCTGGCCCATCTCCTTGCTCTGGGTAGGTCTGTGGAACTGCCTACAAGACAACCACAAGTAAGGGGTGGCTCATGGCCTCAGAGGAGCGTGGTTGAATCACCAGTGGGAACACATGTTTTCATGTGAAAAACGTTTTCTAAAGTTAACCATTCTAAATATGCAGAAGTCACTTTTCACGCTGGAAATGATGGCTTGTTTCTGGTTTCAATGCTGTTTTGGGGAATCTGACTGTAGTTCTGGAAGGATAACACCCTAACGTATCCCTGGTACGTGAGCCTGTGCACCTTTTTGGCAAATGCACACGTCAGACTCCAGTTGTCAACAAAGATGAAAATGGAGCCAGAGTCATTAGGTGCCTTTTAAGTGTGTGTGTTTGCAAGGAAGGACCACTGTTCCCTGGGGACTCTCAGCGCTGCCTCTCAGTGCAAACTTCCCTGGACAGGAGATCTGGCTGCTTTGGGCTCAGGCCTGTGCACCTCAGGCGCTAGGAAGCATGTGGTGCGAAGTATCTGTCAACAGAGCTGAGCGCCAGGTGGGCGGGGCTGCGGTGCGGAGTGGGGGCGGGTCTATTGGTGGCAGGTGGGTGGGGCTACGCTCTGCTACCTCCGGGAAGTTCACACAGATCGCATCTCCCTTGCACTTCCGTCATTCCTCCTGGGATCTGTAAGGCGTTGGGGGCTGCAGGCGGGACTCGGGGAGGATCAGGAACTAGAAATGGTGAGTGTGCGGCCGGGCGCGGGGTCGGGGAGGAGGGGCGGGTGGAGCCGCCGTGGCGGGGCCGTCTCTCCACGGTCAGGTCCGGAGCCTGCGGACCCGAGGCGCCGGGGGCTCCGCTGAAACTGCAGGCCCCTCGGGCTCGCAGGGTGGGGTCCAGCCGGGACCCGGGCGTCCAGTTTGTCCCCGCGGCAGGACCTTGGGCTGGGGAGGTCCCCGCGGCAGGGCCTTGGGCTGCGGAGCGCGTCTGGGCAGCTCTGCACCCTCATCCCCGCGGCTCCGCAGTCGGTGCGGCGATCACGGGGAGGGCCATTGGGGACAATGGTGACTCGGTCCCCGCGGTTCGTGCACGGGAGGAGCTGTGGTCTGTGGGGCCCCCTGTCCCTCATTTCTCCCCAGAAGGACCCCGTTTTCTCCTGAGTTTTGATGTTTGTGGAGCAGGCTCTCAAGTCCACCCTGTCCCCCAGGCCTAGCTCTGCAGCAAATGCCTGCATTTCCAGTCTCTCCCCCGAATCCTAAACGCCATCTTCCCTTCTCCGAGTCACAGCATCTTTATCAGCTATTTGTTTTGCGGTGCTTTTCAAACGGTTAAAAACAAACTTCAACTGAACAAATTGAAAGGACTAATTGGCTTGATTCCCCTTTCAGGAATCAGGCAGCATCCCATATAGTAAATAGAATCTGAGCGGCTGTTCAAAATGGAAGGCTTTTACTATTCTTTTAATTAAATCTTTATTGTTCAGATTATTACAGTTGTTCCTCTTTTTCCCCCCATAGCTTCCTTCCACCCGGTTCCCACCCCACCCTCAGCCCTTACCCGCCCCCCCAACACTGTCCTCATCCATAGGTGCACGATTTTTATCAGATTTGTCCATGAGAAATAGTCTCTACCCTTAACCAGGTGATTTCTTCTGTTGCTAAATAGAGACTTGGAGAAGCCACACTTGTCTCTTTATTCCCAATATGAGAAGCATCTGCTCAGATTCTGTCTGAATAAGCAGTTGGGTGCGTGACTAGCGCTGTCCAGTTAGGTTTGTTGATGTAGCTGAGCCATGCGTGACAGGCTCTGACTCTGAGACCGAGGCTTACAGCCCACATCTCACACTCTGCCACATGGCGATGACAAAGATCAGGGACTTTTTCCCATAAGGAGAATTCTTCAGCTGGGTTAACCCAGGGTAGTAAATGCAGCAACTGTAGATGAATAAGAAAATCAGAGTTCATTAGACTTGGAACCACATGAGAAAATGCAGCTGTTCGTGTGATAGGAAAAAACACACACATAGACACATATTCACTTATGTCACCCCGCCTACCCCCACTTTCTTGAATTACCACTGAAAGATAAAATGAAGCTACATACCCAGTCATATTTTATATGCATGAGCCTGTTGTTTGAAGTTGTTGTTTTTTTTTAATTCTTTATTTGTTAAGGTATTACAAATGTGTCCTTATCCACCCCATTAAACCCCCCCCCCCCCTCATGTTCTCATCCCCCTGTTGTCCATGTCCATTGGTTTGGCTTATATGCATGCATAGAAATCCTTAGGTTGATCTCTTCCCTTTGTCCCCTCCCTCCCCTACTTTCCCTCTAGGGATTAATAGTCTGATTGCTGTTTCTCTGTCTTTGGATCTGTCCCTGTTCATCAGTCTATATTGTTCTCTATATTCCACAAATGTGTGAAATCTTCAGGTATTTATCTTTCTCTGACTGGCTTATTTCACTTAGCATAATGCTCTCCAGTTCCATCCATGCTGTTGCAAAAGGCAAGAGTTCCTTCTTTTTTACCGAAGCATAGTATTCCATTGTGTAATGTACCACAGTTTTTTAATCCACTCATCTGCTGATGGGCACTTAGGCTGTTTCCAAATCTTAGCTATGGTGAATTGTGCTGCTATGAACATAGGGGTGCATATATCCTTTCTGATTGGTGTTTTTGGTTTCTTGGGATATATTCCTAGAAGTGGGATTACTGGGTCAAATGGAAGTTCCATTTTTAATTTTTTGAGGAAACTCCATACTGTTTTCCACAGTGGCTGCACCAGTCTGCATTCCCACCAGTGACTTTGAGCATGTTTTCATATGTCTCTTGGTCTTCTTTATGTCCTCTTTTGAAAGGTGTCTATTTAGGTCCTTTGCCCTTTTTTGATTGGATTGTTTATCTTGGTATTGTTAAGTTGTATGAATTCCCTATAAATTTTGGAGATTAATCACTTATAGGAGATAACATTGGTAAATACAGTCTCCCATGCAGTGGGCTTTCTTGTTGTTTTGTTGATGGTTTCTTTTGCTGTGCAGAAGCTTTATATTTTGATGTAGTCCCATTTGTTTATTTTCTCTGTAGTTTCCATTGCCCTAGGAGCTGTATTTAAGTCCTATCCATTTTGAGTTTATTTCTGTGTATGGTGTAAGTTGGTGGTCTAGTTTCATTTCTTTTGCATGTGTCTGTCCAATTTTCCAAACACCATTTATTAAAGAGACTGTCTTGACTTCATTGTATGCTCTTGCCTCCTTTGTCAAATATTAATTGAGCATATTGGCCTGGGTCAATTCTGGGTTCTCTGTTCTGTTCTGTTCGTCTATATGTCTGTTCTTGTGTCAGTACCAGGCAGTTTTAAGAACAGTAGCTTTGTAATATAACTTGATATCTGGTATTGTGATCCCTTCATTTTTCTTCTTCTTTCTCAAGATTGCTACAGCTATTTGGGGTCTTTTTTTATTCCAGATGAAATTTTGGATAGTTCTATATTTTTCAAGTATACTGTTGGTATTTTAACAGGGATTGCATTGAATCAATAGAATGTTTTTTGGTGGGATGGACATTTTAATGATGTTGATTCTACCTATCCATGAACACTGAATATTCTTCCATTTGTTTATGTCTTCCTCTATCTCTTTTTTTAGCGTCCTGTAATTTTCTGAATACAGGTCCTTTACCTCCTTGGTTAAATTTATTGCTAGGTACCATAATTTTTATGTTGCAATGGTAGATGGGATTTTTTTTTTTTTTTAGTTTTCTTTCTGTGAGTTCATTACTGGTGTATAAAAAAGCCATAGATTTCTGGGTGTTAATTTTGTATCCTGCTACATTGCCGAATTCATTTATTAAGTCTAGTAATTTTATGATGGAGTCTTTCGGGTTTTCTGAGTACAATATCATGTCATCTGTGAATAATAACAATTTTACTTCTCCTTTTCCAAGTATGCCTTTTATTTCTTCTTCTTGTCTGATCGCTATGGCTAACACTTCCGGTACTATGTCAGACAAGAGTGGTGAAAGGACTGTCTCATTCTGGTTCTTAGGGAAGTGGTTTTAATTTTTGCCCATTGAGTATGATGTTGGCTGTAGGTTTGTCATATAAGGCTTTTATTATGTTGAGGTATGATCCCTCTATTCCCATTTTACTGAGAGTTTTTATCAGGAAAGGTTGTTGGATTTTGTCAAATGCCTTTTTCGAATCAATTGATATGATTATGTGATTTTTGTCTTTCAATTTGTTAATGTGATTTATCACATTTATTGGTTTGCGGATAATGTACCAGCCTTGTGTCCCTGTGATAAATCCCACTTAGTCATAGTGTATGATCTTTCTAATGTAATGCCGGATCCAATTTAGCATCAAGTTTTTGGAGAAAATTACTTTTGTATGTTTTATGTTTTCAAACCTATTGGGATGACATTGGCTAGGAAAATTATATGTTTCAAATGTACAATTCTATAATACATCATGTGTACATTGTATTGTGTGTTCCCCACCCAAAGTCTCCTTCCATCACCATGTAATCCTCCCCTTTACCCTCTTCTACCTCCTCACACTCCCTTTTCCCTCTGGTACACCATGCTGTTGTCTGAGTCTAAGAGTTTGTTTGTTTTGCTTAATCCCTCTCCCTTTTTCATCCATTCTCCCAACCCCCTTCTCTTCTGACAGTTGTCTGTTCTCTGTATCTATGAGTCTCTGTAGACTTTGTTAATTCTCTTCTTTACATTCCAAATATAAATGAAATCATGTGATATTTGTGTTTTTCTTACTGGTTTACTTCAGTTAGCATAATGCTCTCCGTGTCTGTCCATGCTGTCACAGAGGATAAGGTTTCCTTCATTTTTATGGCTTGAGTTGTACTGTAGCTTTTTTATCCACTCACTTACTGATGGGCGCTTGAGCTTCCTCCAATCTGTTGTGAATAAGGCTACAATGAACGCGGGGGTGCATATTTTCTTTTGCATTATTGTATTGAGTTTTTTAAAAAATTATTCCCAAAACTAAAATTTCTGGTTCATTGCCGGGGCTTACCAGCAAACCCTGAACGACGGATTTATGGATTACTTTGAGACATTTACTGTGAAAGAGAGGTTAAGGGACTGCCCTACTAAAGGAACCAGACAGCCTTGATTGCCTGCCTTGTTAGGCTTTTATTGTAACAGCAGTTTGAGATAAAGTTTATCTTTTAGATACAATTAGTAGGATAAGTAATTTTGGGAGGACACATGTGTTTGTAATGTCCTTTAAGCAAGAACATCTGAAGATCAAGTATAAGGATTCCGGTATGTACCCAGGTGTCAGCACATGCACAGTCTTGTTTTTGAAAGGTCAAGGAATAATTAGGAGCATCACCTTCAGTACTCCCCTAAGTTGGAATTCCAATAAACTGGGCAGGCGGCCTTCTGCACAACTTCATGTTTTTCGGGATGTCCTCCTTACAAACTTTCCAACCAAGTCTCGTGTGCTTCCAAACATCTCCCCCTTTTTTGTTTTGCTGAATGTAGAAGACAGAGGGAGGTGGTGAACTTTCTGGGTCAGGGCCCGTGAAGTGCTTTACTGCTCCAGTTCCAATTTTACAGATTATAAGAAAAACAAAGAGTAATGGTTAGTTATCTGGAATGGGTGGAGTTTGAGTGTGTTCCAATAATTGCTCAGCCTCTGCCATCAGCTTCATCATGATTTCCCAGGTTATTCCGGGGGCCACCTGGGTCCAGGGAAGGTGCATCGTTCGGAGTCCACAGGTCCAAATTCTTCATTCCTGGAAGAGGATTAGTCCTGTGCTATGCCATGGCAGGTTTTAATCTGGCGAGCTGGAATCCACAGCGGCCCTGCGGGATTGAAACACATGCATATCCTCTCCCCCATGTTAATAATTCATTGGGTCCCATCCAGATATTAGTGTCCACATCTTGCCACAAAACTTGTGTGTGCTTCCAAACATCTCCCCCTTTTTTGTTTTGCTGAATGTAGAAGACAGAGGGAGGTGGTGAACTTTCTGGGTCAGGGCCCGTGAAGTGCTTTACTGCTCCAGTTCCAATTTTACAGATTATAAGAAAAACAAAGAGTAATGGTTAGTTATCTGGAATGGGTGGAGTTTGAGTGTGTTCCAATAATTGCTCAGCCTCTGCCATCAGCTTCATCATGATTTCCCAGGTTATTCCGGGGGCCACCTGGGTCCAGGGAAGGTGCATCGTTCGGAGTCCACAGGTCCAAATTCTTCATTCCTGGAAGAGGATTAGTCCTGTGCTATGCCATGGCAGGTTTTAATCTGGCGAGCTGGAATCCACAGCGGCCCTGCGGGATTGAAACACATGCATATCCTCTCCCCCATGTTAATAATTCATTGGGTCCCATCCAGATATTAGTGTCCACATCTTGCCACAAAACTTGTGGTTTCTGAGATGGGGTTATTGGGGTAAAGTGCTGTTCTACAGAGGATTGAAAAGTATTATTCAGATTCAAAAAATTAAGGGTAAAGAATGCTTTAGATAGAAGTATAGCAAGGTCCTTGAGTCCCATATTCCCCCTTTTTTGTTTTACCAGCATACCCTTCAGGTTACCTTGGGCACGTTCAGTGGTGGCCTGCCCTTGTGGATGTAAGGGATTCCCGTGGAATGCTGGATGGACAAAGTTCTGCAAAAGGTGGTGAAGCCAAGGCTGCTATAAGCAGGCCCATTATCAGTTTATCTTGATATAGCTACATTGGAAACAGGTCTTATTGAATTCATGCAAAGAACTGTATTGCTATTTATTAAGAATTGCCAAATACTGGAGGGACAGGTAGGAGAGAAATATATAATTTACCAAATTGCTTTTAAAATGCTTTCTTATATCTGAAACACAAAAAGTTTAAGAATCAGTAATACTTGCAAATGACATGGAGTCTTGTCCTTTTGCAAAACACAATATTCTTGAATAACAGAGCTATAAGTGAAAGCATAATATAGTTATTATTTGACAAAGCTTCCCATGTTCTTTAAGGAGAAAATTTTCCTTCATGAGAGAGAAAACATACTCGAGGCATTCCAGAGCCAATTGGAGTGATCTAAAGCCAATTGTAGGTAAAGAAAAAGTTTCTTAAAATTCAAACCCTGGAAGGATTGTCAAATTTATTTTCCAAAAGTTCATATATTGAAGTGTATTAGGTACAAACATAGGCTAGCAAACTTCAGTTTCCATGATTAAAAGATGGCTTTTAAGAAAATTCCTGCTTAATACAACATATAACCATTTTTTGGCTTTATCTTTTTTTAATTTATATTTATTGTTGAAAGCATTACAGATGTTCCTTTTTTTCCCCATTGACCCTTTCCACCCCACAACTGTCCCTCCCAGGAACTTCTATATATAGAGACATAGCCCATGGACACAGACAATAGTGTGGTGAAGACATGGGAAGGACCATAATTTTATTACATAAAATATGTTCTCTTAAAACAAAAAGGCTAAAATCAAGCTATTTCAAAATAATATCTTGAAAGGTTACTAATAACTCCAAATAAAGATGACCACCTGACCAAAGAGAATTAGGGGATAAAGAAGAAAGAAGAGAAAAAGAAAAAAGAGAAAAAGAAAAAAAAAGGAGTGCAAAAATGAAATTGGGAAAAGGGAAAAAAAAGAAGAGAGAAAAGAAAGAGAATGAAAATAGAAGAAGGGAAGAAACTATTTATATGGGGAGAAAACTCCAATAGAACATCCACTAATCCCAACAAATTCCAGCAACAGATCCCTGGAGATGAATGCAAACTACAAACAACAACTAATATCAAGCGAGGCGAGGGAAAACAGAAGCAAAAAAATAACTGGAAAAAAAACCAACAGAAAAAGAAAAAGAAACAATCTCACAAACAAGCATAAAAAAAAACCAATATACTCAACAATCAAGCAAACAACAACAAAATGACAGAGAGAAAAATAACTTTGGATAGTGAAGAAAGAGAAGAGAGAGGTGTATATGGATTTAGAGCAGGGGATTGGAAATTAGATATATAAGTAGGGTGAAATTTTAACGAGGTAAAAATAAGGAATAGGGAAAATCTAAAGCAGGGATAGGGTAAGAGAAACAGGACAACAAAAGGGGAAAAGTGAGGAAGAGAGTTTTGGCATAAAGGTAAAGTTAAGGTAGAGTAAAAGGATGCTAAAGGAAAGATGAAAATAGAATGTAGAACACTAATCCCAAAATATTCACCTTAACAAGAC
>NW_005353371.1:294375-307223 GCF_000412655.1 Myotis brandtii
AAGAAAAAGGAGAATATATATTTATGGAGAAAACACCACAGAGCCAATAGATAAACCAAACAAATACAAACACCAAACACTCAGTAAAGAGGGTGGGGGCAGAATATATAGAGGGTGAGCTGATATACAGGAAATAAGGTTAAGAATTAGATAAATATGGGGAGGACCTCAGTTCAGTATAGAGGAAGTAGGGAAGGGATGAGTGGAAAAGAAGAGAAAGAAGGGGAACAAAATAATATATTTACAAAAAAATTGATTTAAAAATGGTATAAAAATAGAAAATAGCAAGTAAAAATAAAATAAAATTGAATGATGAAAAAATAATGTGAAAAGAAGTAGAAAATAAAGCAACAAACAAAAAAGGAAAACAAAGAAAAAAGCAAAAAAAAGCTAACAAAATAATAATATAAAAATAAAAATGGGAAATTGAAATGTAAATCCTTTGGCTGACTTAAGATCCCAGTTTTCTGGAATGTCTGTGATTTTTTTTCTTCTGTTTCTGGGACTGAAGGCCAGACCCTGTTAACTCCCAGGGACTAATCAGATTATTTTATTCCTTTGTACCATTCAGGGTGGAATCTGGGTGTGGTTGTATTCCTTGCCTGGGGGCTGGAGGGAGGGGTTATAACTTTAGGAAAAAATGGCTGCCCAGGTCCTGGGCTCAGGCATGACTCAGCACTCAATTTGCTGCCAACTCTCCTGGACCCCCTTCTTTCTCCAGCCTCTCCCCAGAGTCCACTTGTCTGCACCTTCTCCCGCTCCTCAGCACGGGTGAGTGTCTGTATCCGAAATGTCCTATGAACAGGGTTCAGTGAAAACAAACAAACAAACACCAGCCGCAGAAACGGGGAAGACTGAGTCTCTGGGAGCTCCTCTCTTACTGGCACTGCATGGTCTGGTCAGCGCTTCAGGCTGCCCCCTCTGGGCTCAGTCTTTCATAATTATGGCACCCAGATCTCAAATCCCCTGGCTCCAACAGTCCTGCAGATCTCCTTTCCCCCGTCAGAGGCTGAGCCTGTCCCAAGGGATGCGGCTGGGTGCCGCAAGGTTTCCCTCTGACCCTCTGGGCTCAGAGGTCTGGCAAACTTTCCTGCCCAGAACCCTGGTTTTTACCTTTCCAGGGGAACTCTGCCCTTCCCAGCTGCAAACTGTCTCACCACCTGAGACTGCTTTGCCAATTCAGGGTAGATATTATTCGTTTCAGCTGCTCATTCTGTTTGCTCTGGGACAAGCATTGGGACACGTTTGCCTATTCCACCACCATCTTGTCTCTTCTCTCGATAATATGAACATTTTAATGATCTTAATTTTTCCTCTCCATAAACACCATATATGCTTCCATTTATAGTTTACACTAGAGGCCTGGTGCACGAAATTCATGCAAGGGGGGGGGCCGGGAAGGGTATGTCCCTCAGCCCAGCCTGCACCCTCTCCAATCTGGGACCCCTCAAGGGATGTCTGACTGCCCGTTTAGGCCTGGTCCCACACCAGGATCGGGCCTAAACGGGCAGTCAGACATCCTTCTCACAATTCAGGGCTGCTGGCTCCCAACCACTCGCCTGCCTGCCTGCCTGCCTGATTGCCCCTAACTGCTTCTGCCTGCCAGTCTGATTAGCCCCTAACCACTCCCCTGTCAGCCTGATCAACACCTAACTGCTCCCCTGCAGGCCTGGTCTCCACCAACTGCCCTCCATTGCCGGCCCGGTCACCCCTAACTGCCCTCCCCTGCAGGCCTGATCGCCTCCAACTGCCTTCCCTTCCAGGCCTGGTCCCTCCCAACTGCCCTCCCCTGCTGGTCTGGTTTCCCCCAACTGCTCTCCCCTGCAGGCCTGATCTTCCCCAACTGCCATCCCATGCCGGCCATCTTTGACCACATGGGGGCGGCCATCTTGTGTGTTGGAGTGATGGTCAATTTGAATATTACTCTTTTATTAGCTAGGATTCCAATTATAGTTTACATTTAATTTTATTTTGTATTAGTTTCAGGTGTAGAACATAGTGTTTAGACAAATTTTACAGTTTTCTGCCTGATATTTTCAGTACCCCTAACACCCCTATGTATTTTAGAATCATGTGCCACTTCAATATGAAAATATTGCAGATTTCAATAAAGGGCCTTGTACATGCCAAGTCTTAAATTGTTCCTCAATGTCCAGGCTCTGGTTACAGTGTTAGGGTTCTACTGGAAAGACTTCTTTTGAGTGTGATCTTATGATTTCAATATACGTGTCCATGTGTCCTAAAAATCAATATGAAGTAACCCTCGGGCTCATGAGTAGAGGACTTTTGTAGAGGGCTAAGTTGTCCTGCCTTGCTCATGCCTGAGCTCTAACTTCCTAACCCCATGAAATGAGAAAGGCAAAAGGTCAAACTGAGTTACTAACAAATATTATAAAAACAAATGATCATTCATACTCCTCCACAAGAATATTTTCATTCATTCAGATGTATCTTTCTACTTCTAATAATCTGGGGTACTTCAGGACAATATGGCCAAATACATTTTGTTCCAAGTTGTATTTTCACATACCTCCTGGTCTCTCCTGTTTGGTGATAAGTATAGAAGAGAAAGCTATAAGGCCCATATTTTATTCGTGTCATTAAAACTTTATGCAGATATAACAGTATGTTTCATGGACTGCTGCATCAAATGGTTATAATGGAGATGAGTTTTCTCACAAGGAATTGATGGGGTTAAAATAGAAGTATTTTAATTTATTAATATAGATGTTGTTCAAGGTGCTCTTTACCCTGACATTAGAGAGCAATGAAGACTTGAAGTGATGGCCCTGACTGGTTTGGCTCAGTGGATAGAGCGTTGGCCTGCATACTGAAAGGTCCCAGTCAAAGGCGTGTACCTTGGTTGCGGGCACATCCCCAGTTGGGGATGTGCAAGAGGCAGCTGATCGATGTTTCTCTCTCATCGATGTTTCTAGCTCTCTATCCCTCTCCCTTCCTCTCTGTAAAAAATCAATAAAATTTTTTTTTTTTTTTTTAAAAGAATACACTTGGCATAAAGCACAAGTGGGCAACTCAGCTAGTCTGAGCGCCCCACCTGGTGGGTGGGGGTTCAAGGGTTTAAAAACAAAACAAAACAACTTGAAGTGATGAAAGTAAAATCATATCAATAAATTCCATGTGTGCCCTACTTGGTTTGGCTCAGTGGATAGAGTGTCATCCTGTGGACTGAAGGGTCCCAGGCTCGATTCCGGTCAAGGGCACATGCCCAGGTTATGGGCTCAATCCCCAGTGGTGGGGCGTGCAGGAGGCAGTGGATCAATGATTCTCTCTCATCATTGATATTTGTTTCTGTCTCTTTTTTCTCCCTTTATCTCTGAAATCAGTAAAAATATATTTAAAAAATAAATAAATAAATTACATGTGTTCTTCTGGAAGTGAGTGTGGCAAATTCATAACAGTCTTAAAATCATGCTATAGACTGAATGTTGGGGACCATGTGTCCTATGTGAAATTCCTATGAATTAATGTGTAGATCCTCAGTGCTATCTGACCCATTCTCCTCTATGCATATGTGGGATGTTTTAGGACTCAGTGACCTTTGAGGATGTTAATGTGGAGTTCACCATGGAAGAGTGGGCTTTCCTGGATTCGACCCAGAAGAAACTCTACACAGATGTGATGCTGGAAACCTTCTGGAACCTGGCATCAGTAGGTAGTTATGACAAATTCTTTTTTTTAAATATATTTTTATTGATTTTAGGAAAGAGAGGGAGAGAACGAGAGAAAAATCAATGATGTGAGAGAGATTGGCTACCTCCTGTGCTCCTCATGTTGCAAAAGAGCAGAGAAAAACTAAGCAATGCTTTAGAGAAAAAGAATTACACTGTTTATTTATGCCGGTGGATTCAGGGAATAACTTTCCAAATCTGGGTAAAGTAACACGCAGGGGGCTTCTCTTTTATATCTTTCTGGGGTCTTTGTCCCAAAAATATGGATTATGCTTCTTGTCCTTTTCATGGGCTTTGCAGGAAGGCCCCCTGGTGTTCGGGGTCTCCAGGCCATATCTGATGGTCTGGCCTGGCGCCAGCATTAACAACCCTCCCTCTGGGCCAGTGCACTGTTCACAGTTTTATGGCCTCTGTAACAGGTTCTGCAAGACCAGTTTCTGTGAAAGAGGTAGTGACTTAATTATAGGTTATCAAGAATGTACACTGGGCTGGCTGGCATGGATTCAGATTGCTAGTCCCCCTGCCCCCCCCCCCCCTCCAAATATCAGGGTTACATTGGAATCAGCCTTTTAGCCTCCTCACTCACACTAGGGATCTAGCCTGCAAACCGGTCCTACTGGGAATTGACCTGTGACCTTCTGGTTCATTGGTTGACTGTCAACCACAGAGCTACTCTGGCCGGCAACAACTTGTTACTTATTTAGTCAATTGGAAAGCTAGTGTTGCTTTCTCATCAATACTGTTTCAAGAACTGAAATATGGGAAAGCAGTACATTGCTAATTAAACTAGGAATGATCATAGCTCATTGTGTCCCTAAAATTTAAACATTTTTTATATTCTTTAATAGTTTATAATGTTTTTTCTAGCATGTATTTTAGAAGAAAAATGTGAAGACCTTGATAGTGAAGATCAGTATGAAAATCATGGGATGAATCATAGGTGAGTCACATTGACATGAGAAAGCATTAAGAGCATCTTTGTTGTTGTTGTTTTTTAAATGGTTTTATATACTTATTTTATTTATTTATTTAATATTTTAAAATTTATTTCAGATAGGTAGGGAGAGGGCGAAAGAGAGACAAACATCAATGATGAGACAGAATTATTGGCACCTGCCTCCTGCATGCCCCTCACTTGGAATCAAGCCCAGAACCTGGGCATGTGCCCTGACCGGGAATCAAACTATGACCTCCTGGTTCAGAGGTTGGCGCTCAACCACTGAGCCACACTGGTGGTGCAAAAATATGTTTTTATTAATTTTAGATTGTGGAGGTGAGAGGGAGAGATAGAAACATTGATTAGCTGCCTCCTGCATGCCCTATACTGGGGTTAATAAGTCTACAGTCTGGCCATGTTCCCTTTTGGGGAATTGAACCACCAATCCCGGTGCGTGGGTCCATGCTGAACCAGTGAGCCACATGGGCCCAGTCCACAAAACAATCTTAAAAACAGGTAACCCAATTGTATCAGCCCCATTTTAAATGTATTGATTCTTCTAATAATCTCTAAATGTTTTTTTTCTGAAATATGACCTAATGTTTAGTGTCTAAAAAAATAATTACACTTGGAAACTATATACAGAAGTACCATTAATGAATATAAGTGTTTTTATAATATCTATGATCCAGCCTATTTCAGAGGTTTTAGGATATCCACTTTCAAAAATTGGAATTTACAGAAACATCACACTTTCATTGAAAACAGTAAAAATGTCATTGTCATATGACATTGTCATTGTCAAATATTAAATCATTAACCGAGTATTAATAATATGCTTCTGATTTTTACAGCAGTCATACAGTAGAGAGACTCTGTACAAGGAACGATGGTAGAGAATCCAGAGAAAACTTCAGCCAGATTCCAAATCATAATGAGAAGAAGGAAACTCCTGCTGAAGTAAAACAACCTAAAGCCACGTGGTGTAGGCAAATCTTCATGCATTATTTATCCTTGAATAACCACCTGAGCTCTCACATTGGACCCAAACTATACCTGTGTCAGCAATACGAAGAAAACCTTTATAAATGTAAGGATCCTGAGGAAGCTTTCAAGCATCACCAACATATTCGAAGACATGAAGGCAGTCCCAGTGGGAAAGCTTTCTGCTATTCAACTTCCCTTAGAAATCATGAAAGAATGCATATTGGTGGGAAACTGTATGGGTGTGGGAAAGGCACTAGTCGTCTCATTTACTCTAAAATTTACAAAAATACTCATAGTGGAGAGGAACCATATCTAAGTAAGCAATGTAGCAAAGCTTTCAGGTCTCCCAAGTACTCTGGAGAAAATGAAAGAAGACACAGTGGAGAAAAGCCCTGTCAGTGTAAGAAATCTGGCAAAGCTTTCAGTTCCACTTCTCTTAGAAATCATGAAAGAACATTTACTGGCGAGAAACCTTATGAATGTAAGCAATGTGGGAAAGATTTCTCTCGTCGAGCTTCCCTCCAACGTCATGAAAGAATTCATACTGGGGAAAAGCCCTATAAATGTCAGCATTGTGGCAGAGCTTTCTGTGATCTAGATGCCCTCCAACGTCATGAAAGCATTCATACTGGGGGAAAACCCTATAAATGTGAGCATTGTGATAAAGATTTATCTAATCAAACTTCCCTCCGACGTCACGAAAGCATTCATACTGGGGAAAAACCCTATAAATGTGAGCATTGTGGCAAAGCTTTCTGTGATCGAGGTGCCCTCTATCGTCATGAAAGAACTCATACTGGGATAAAACCCTATGAATGTAAACATTGTGGCAAAGGTTTCGACTATCCATCTTCTCTCCAAGATCATGAAATAATTCATACTGGGGTAAAACCCTATGAATGTAAGCATTGTGGAAAAGCCTTCAGTTATCTACAGTCCTGTCGAAGGCATGAAAGAACACACACTGGAAAAAAGCCCCACGTATGCCAGCAATGTGGTAAGGCTTTCAGTCTTTCCATGTATCTTAGAATTCATGAAAGAATTCATACTGGGGAAAAACCCTATGAATGTAACCATTGTGGTAAAGCTTTCTCTGATCCAAGTTCCCTCCGACGTCATAAAAGAACTCATAATAAGGAAAAATCCTATTAATGTAAGCAATGGGGGAAATCCTTTATTCATCCTAGTTCCCTTTGAATTCACAAAAACATTCATAATGTAGATAAATCATAAGGAAAGAACTCACAGGGAAAATAAGCCCTATCATTGTAAAGGTTGTAGAAAAGCCTTTGAGTATGCTAGTTCTTTCTTTTTATCCTCAACCTGAGGATATTTTTCCATTGAGAGAGTGGAAGTCAGAGAGAAAGACAGAGAACAATATTGATGTGAGAGAAACACATCAATTCGTTGCCTCCTGCACGTGCCCAGACATTAAAGCACACATAGTGGAGAAAAGCTCTATTAATGTAAGGAATGTGGTAAAGCTTTCAGTTTTACCAAGTCTCTTAGAAAGCATGGAAGAAAGAACACATACTGGGGGGAAACCTTATGAATGTAAGCAATGTGAGAAAGCCTTCAGTTGTCTCACACATCTTGGAAGACATAAAAGAAGTAATGGAAAGAAGCCTCCTGAGAGGGGCTGGTCCTGGGCGTAGGGTTGTAGGAGGAGGCACTAGGGTGGGGTGGGGTCCCTGACACACTGGCTTCGGCCTTATTTTCCTGGGTCCCCACTGGAGTGGGCTGCTGAGTGGTGGCTGTGCAGGTGCCGGATCCCAGGGAGGTGCCCAGCCCACATGCAGTACACATCTGCTCCAGGAACTGAGTGCTTCACCTGACGTGCACCTGACCTCACAGTCCTGGCTCTGTGTGCATCTTGGACGCCCGGCCACTGGGCTCTGCTCTATCCTACTGGGGCACCTGGGGCAGAACTGCTCTCTTTGCAGGTCCTCTGCCTTGGCTCTGAAGGTCTGTGGGACTTGGAGCAGCTGCAACAAGCAGGCCAGCCACCCGAATCCCATGGGCAGACCTGTGGCTCTCATCCCCAGGAAACTGACTTTGGAAAAGAACAATGGGATGTTTTGAATTTAGGCACACATGTTAGGAATGCAAGGATTTTTTAGTCTTCTTTCTTAGATGGATTCAAAGCAGATTACTGGAATACAGTGCCTTACTTTACAGTGTACAGAGTGATGGCATAATTGCAAAAAATATTTTCTTAAGTATATTACAACATTTTTAGTGGAAACATTTTTGCCTAAGATTAACTGAGTTATCCTACTGGCACAAAATAAAATGACTGACCTTGAAAAATGCAAAGTTGAGAGATATTAAAGCACTAGTTTGGATTAGTAAATAGAAATATTACTGTGATCTTATCACTGAATGAGGGACATCAGGCAAGATACAAAACATTTCTAGCCCTATAAGAGATTAGATGGTAAATAGTTACCATCGTTAAATTAATCTTGAATAAGTAATGACCAAACAATTCCTAATAAGACTAAAAATTCCTCCTTTTTTACCTGGAAGTAGATTTGAGACCCATATTTAAAAACAATTTGGCCCTGGCCAGTTTGGCTCAGTGGATAGAGCATTGGCCTGGCGACGGAGGGTACCAGGTTTAATTCCTTTCAAGGGCACATGCCTGGGTAGTGGGCTCCAGTAGGGGGCTTGTAGGAGGCAGCCGATCAATGATTCTCATTGATATTTCTCTCTTTCTCCCTCTCCCTTCCTCTCTGAAGTCAATAAAAAATATATTTTTTAAGCAGTATATCTTATACAGAATAAAATAAACTTTAAAGACAATTTGATTGTTTCTAAATTTTTATGGGTGGGATTCATGAACTGACAGTGTATGGAAATAAAACGAATAAGTAAAGTGGGAGACTTAGAAAAATGAATGCAGTAAATGGTTCTGCTTCTTGGTTGATGCTAAGCTACCCCAGAGTTATTGCATCTGTAGCTTTCAGCTTTACAATGAGTACAATCCTAGATACCTGTCTCACCAACAATTACATAGGTAAATCACTTTCAATCTGATCAAGTTGCCTGCTTTGGTATTTTATGGTTATGAATCGTACCATTCAGTAAAAAGCTAAAAATGATCTGCCATGTCATAGGCCCAGACACTTCAGTGACTTCAAAAAGGTGAAGGCTTTTTAGTGGAGGTTAATTGTTTGTAAGCAGTGAAAACAACTCTGGCTAATTTAAGGAAGGCAGGCATTTCTCTGAAATGGGGCAGATGAAGACAGGCCTGTGAAAGGACCCAACAAGGGCAGCTCAAGTCCTGTCAGGGTCTGCCTGGAATGGGTCTGCATTAACCAGGGTCTCCCTTGGCTTTACTGCCCACAGAGTTGAATTGCCCAGATCCCTTTAGTTCCATGACCACCCCTAGGCCACAGGAGGGGGAAGAGTATTGAAAGATGTTCCCATTGAGACTTAATGCAGAGGTAGATGGTGGGTCCCCAGTGAAAATAGAGTTATTGTCACAAAAGAAGAGAGAAGAAATATGGTGTGGGCAAAAACAAGAGATATGTTGTTCAGGTAGGAATATAGTTATTAATGGTGAAAATGAAGAAATATTGGTATAAGGAAGCATCTTCCTTTCACTTGCGGATGTGAATTAGAAAATGATGGTGTCCTATTTGTATGAATTTATTATATTTCCTGCCTGTCAGATTCATTGGACATTGTATATGATATAGACATTATGTATTTATTGAACATCAAATGGGAGACAGAAGAAACTGTGTTGTAGGCCCCAACCCCTTCAATGTAGTCATGCAAAATAAGACAAGGCAGTGTAAGAAATATCGCAACTAAATATTAAGGGTAGTACAGTATGTTTCATAGGAGTTTTAAAGTAAAAAGAAAATACTTTTCTGGGCAAGTTTTATAGACGTTAAGTTTTGTTTGTCTGGGATCTTGAAAGATGAGTTGGGTTCTAGAAAGAAAAAACAGTGTATTTGTGGGGCATTCCAGAAAGCTCATTCAGGCTAGAGGAAAAGGAGCATGAAATGGAAGTCGTGGAAGATAGATAGACAGCCATTCCACTTCCCTCAGCGCAGTGCACTCTACTCCCTTACTTAGTAGGTCTTTGGATGTGAAGTTGTACTTTGAAAATGCAGTTATGTTAGAGCTGAGTTTCTTTTCAATAGCCTTTTCTTCATCAGCTAATCTTGAGAACTATAATAACCATAAAGGATGGTCTGAAATTAAACCACTTTAATTAGAAGCAGTTTATGGCAGATAGTCATGTCCCAGGCTAGGATCTCCCTGACAAAACTCAATCTTTCCCTTACCTACCCTGTCCATTGTGTTTTGCATCTAAGATAGAATACCTTGGCAATGTCAGGGTGACTCCCCCTATTTCAGACCCCTCAGTGCAGCAGGGCTGTGACTATAAATCCTCTCATTGTTATTGTTATGCTAATCATTAACTATTAACTACCCCGTACCCAGCTATGTAAAATATATATGTATGTCTATCATTTTGCTTTTCATCCTATCCCAGGGTTTCCCTGCTTTACTTCCTCTCAGCTTCCTAATATAACCCCAATGGATTTCATGTAACTCACTTGGATATTCTCTTTTGACTGTAATGTATAAAATAAGGTACCAAACTGCCATACTCTGGGTATTATCTCAATTCATTGAGATTTTGCCTCCTGGCAATGAAATCATAAATATTCTCTATAGGTTTGAAAGATTCTTACATTGATGGGATCCAGTTTTCTGATAAATCTCAATGTTGCTGGATTAAGCAGTGTAACTGTGGTAAGCAGCAGGAATGACACCCAGTGTCTGACAGGTGGGGTCAGACCCAACTGAGTTCTGCAATCTTGGTACTTGGTTCTGGCTAGGTAAGAATAAAGGGCAAGACCCAAACTGTAAGATAACATTTATTGGGTAAATTACAGAAGTAGGAGAAGTAAGTCTTAGAGGAAATGGGCTTAGGAAAGGAGTTAAGGAGGTAATGGAAGTGCCCTTGGAGCTTGGGAGTGCAAGCTAATAACCAGTTTATAAGACAGGGGTCCAGAATGAGGGCCAGGAGTACGTGCGAGTGACTCTGAGCTTTAGTGGGTCTGATGAAGAGTTCTGGATTCTCTATTCTGCTGGTGCTGCCTTAACCCTTTGAGTACCAACCAATATCCTAGGAACTATGCTAAAATTGCCAAGGCATTTTGGTGATTTTACAGCAGTTAAGGAAAAAAATTATGAATCGCAAGTAAATGAAGTTACATGTTCAAAAACTTAAGTAAACCTTTACTACATTTGTTTTCATCTTTGACATATATTGTTTGCTGATTTTATTATAAAATACTAGTAGAAAAAAATTTGACTTTTGAATTGCCCAGATCCCTTTAGTTCCATGACCACCCCTAGGCCACAGGAGGGGGAAGAGTATTGAAAGATGTTCCCATTGAGACTTAATGCAGAGGTAGATGGTGGGTCCCCAGTGAAAATAGAGTTATTGTCACAAAAGAAGAGAGAAGAAATATGGTGTGGGCAAAAACAAGAGATATGTTGTTCAGGTAGGAATATAGTTATTAATGGTGAAAATGAAGAAATATTGGTATAAGGAAGCATCTTCCTTTCACTTGCGGATGTGAATTAGAAAATGATGGTGTCCTATTTGTATGAATTTATTATATTTCCTGCCTGTCAGATTCATTGGACATTGTATATGATATAGACATTATGTATTTATTGAACATCAAATGGGAGACAGAAGAAACTGTGTTGTAGGCCCCAACCCCTTCAATGTAGTCATGCAAAATAAGACAAGGCAGTGTAAGAAATATCGCAACTAAATATTAAGGGTAGTACAGTATGTTTCATAGGAGTTTTAAAGTAAAAAGAAAATACTTTTCTGGGCAAGTTTTATAGACGTTAAGTTTTGTTTGTCTGGGATCTTGAAAGATGAGTTGGGTTCTAGAAAGAAAAAACAGTGTATTTGTGGGGCATTCCAGAAAGCTCATTCAGGCTAGAGGAAAAGGAGCATGAAATGGAAGTCGTGGAAGATAGATAGACAGCCATTCCACTTCCCTCAGCGCAGTGCACTCTACTCCCTTACTTAGTAGGTCTTTGGATGTGAAGTTGTACTTTGAAAATGCAGTTATGTTAGAGCTGAGTTTCTTTTCAATAGCCTTTTCTTCATCAGCTAATCTTGAGAACTATAATAACCATAAAGGATGGTCTGAAATTAAACCACTTTAATTAGAAGCAGTTTATGGCAGATAGTCATGTCCCAGGCTAGGATCTCCCTGACAAAACTCAATCTTTCCCTTACCTACCCTGTCCATTGTGTTTTGCATCTAAGATAGAATACCTTGGCAATGTCAGGGTGACTCCCCCTATTTCAGACCCCTCAGTGCAGCAGGGCTGTGACTATAAATCCTCTCATTGTTATTGTTATGCTAATCATTAACTATTAACTACCCCGTACCCAGCTATGTAAAATATATATGTATGTCTATCATTTTGCTTTTCATCCTATCCCAGGGTTTCCCTGCTTTACTTCCTCTCAGCTTCCTAATATAACCCCAATGGATTTCATGTAACTCACTTGGATATTCTCTTTTGACTGTAATGTATAAAATAAGGTACCAAACTGCCATACTCTGGGTATTATCTCAATTCATTGAGATTTTGCCTCCTGGCAATGAAATCATAAATATTCTCTATAGGTTTGAAAGATTCTTACATTGATGGGATCCAGTTTTCTGATAAATCTCAATGTTGCTGGATTAAGCAGTGTAACTGTGGTAAGCAGCAGGAATGACACCCAGTGTCTGACAGGTGGGGTCAGACCCAACTGAGTTCTGCAATCTTGGTACTTGGTTCTGGCTAGGTAAGAATAAAGGGCAAGACCCAAACTGTAAGATAACATTTATTGGGTAAATTACAGAAGTAGGAGAAGTAAGTCTTAGAGGAAATGGGCTTAGGAAAGGAGTTAAGGAGGTAATGGAAGTGCCCTTGGAGCTTGGGAGTGCAAGCTAATGGTAACCTGCCTGGGGGAGAAGGAGAAAGAGGGGAAGGGGAAGGTACAGGTGTGCTCCAGGGAGGGAGAGCGCACTGGGTCCTCCTTCCTAAAGGTTTTAAGGGTGGAGATTTCAGGGGAGGTCCCAGGGGAAGAGCTGAATGGAATATTCTGTAGCTTTCCAGGTGTGTCCATTCAGGGATGTGGCCTCCACTGATGGATTGGCCGGCACCAGGACAGGGGTCATTATTCA
>NW_005353371.1:307315-317393 GCF_000412655.1 Myotis brandtii
AGATAAATGCCAGTGGTCAATTTTAGAACTACAAACATTTGGCATCATAAGTAATCTGCACTTAGGTGCCATCTGTCAATAAAGAGTGAACTACTAGCATCTAATAGTGACACTGCAGGAGGAGCACGATAGCACTCCAGGCACTTTTGGCACTTTTGGCAAAAGACAGGAGGAGCGCTATCGCGCTCCCCAGCACTCTAGGGGTTAAGCTGGGTGTGATGAAGCCGTATCAAAATCCTATTGACCTTGACTGCTGAGGGGTGGTCAAGATGATGGTGTGCGGTCCTCTCCAGGTAGGAGTCAGACCGTGGGTGGTAAATTTCTTTACCCAAATAGAGTCACCAGGGTGGAAGGGATGAACCAGATCAGACATTGATACAGGCAGAGCATCTCGGACATGCTTCTGGATTCTTTCTGGGTCAACTATAAAGCCTGTAAGAACTTGAGTAAAGATTGGTTATGGAAGCATCTTCCTTTCACTTGCGGATGTGAATTAGAAAATGATGGTGTCCTATTTGTATGAATTTATTATATTTCCTGCCTGTCAGATTCATTGGACATTGTATATGATATAGACATTATGTATTTATTGAACATCAAATGGGAGACAGAAGAAACTGTGTTGTAGGCCCCAACCCCTTCAATGTAGTCATGCAAAATAAGACAAGGCAGTGTAAGAAATATCGCAACTAAATATTAAGGGTAGTACAGTATGTTTCATAGGAGTTTTAAAGTAAAAAGAAAATACTTTTCTGGGCAAGTTTTATAGACGTTAAGTTTTGTTTGTCTGGGATCTTGAAAGATGAGTTGGGTTCTAGAAAGAAAAAACAGTGTATTTGTGGGGCATTCCAGAAAGCTCATTCAGGCTAGAGGAGGAGGAGCATGAAATGGAAGTTGTGGAAGATAAATAAACAGCCATTCTACTTCTGTCAGCGCAATACACTCTACTACCTTTCTTAGTAGGTCTTTGGATGTGGAATTGTACTTTGAAAATGCAGTTATATTAGCGCTGAGTTTCTTTTCAATAGCCTTTTCATCAGCTAATTTTGAAAGATCTGCTTCTTGATCATGTTCTAAAGTCTGTTTCAGGTGCTCAAATTCAAAGAGTAATTCCAGCCTTTGGTTTCCCACCTCCTCTCAGTTCTAAGAGTCTTTTGCTTTGAATTGTTGTGTCACAAATCAACAAGCTAGACAAGACGCCTTAATGAGCCAATTAGTTAGGAGTCAATTTATGGCACGCAGGTTCAGTGCAGATTACCTCTGTCAAATTCTGAACACCCAAAGGAGGAAGCATTCTCTTTTTATATTTTTTAGGGCCTTTGTGTAAGTTATTTTTGTAGACAGCTTATAGCCTTGACTACATATCATATCTAGCAAACACCTGTCATATCTATAAAGACAACTTGTAACCTCGAGTATCATATCTATATAGGCACCTAGCATCAATATCAGCGTACCAGTCCCTCTAGATGGCTAGCTTGCAAGGTCAGACAATTAAGTTTATCTTTTCTATTATTCAAGCTAAAAAAGTTGTTTTATAGTCTAAAAATAAGAGAATTTAAAAACAGCAGAGAATTCTAAAACAGCAGTTTCAAACAGCAGTTTTCCCTAAGGAGGGATTATTACTATGCTTCATTCCCTACTGATTTTATGTAAATGAGTCAAATCATTGACTTGTGGGTTACTGTTGGGTAGGAAGTCATATCGGCTCCTGAGGACGATAAGCTTGATGGAATTAATTTTCTGTTGAATAAAGTTAATAAACCAGTTTATAAGACAGGGGTCCAGAATGAGGGCCAGGAGTACGTGCGAGTGACTCTGAGCTTTAGTGGGTCTGATGAAGAGTTCTGGATTCTCTATTCTGCTGGTGCTGCCTTAACCCTTTGAGTACCAACCAATATCCTAGGAACTATGCTAAAATTGCCAAGGCATTTTGGTGATTTTACAGCAGTTAAGGAAAAAAATTATGAATCGCAAGTAAATGAAGTTACATGTTCAAAAACTTAAGTAAACCTTTACTACATTTGTTTTCATCTTTGACATATATTGTTTGCTGATTTTATTATAAAATACTAGTAGAAAAAAATTTGACTTAGAACTGGACGCCATTTCGAAGCTTTAGGGCTACAAAATCTGAGTAAACTTCATAAAATCGTAGTACCTGTAAAAAATTAGGCAGATAAATGCCAGTGGTAAATTTTAGAACTACAAACATTTGGCATCATAAGTAATCTGCACTTAGGTGCCATCTGTCAATAAAGAGTGAACTACTAGCATCTAATAGTGACACTGCAGGAGGAGCACGATAGCGCTCCTGGCACTTTTGGCACTTTTGGCAAAAGACAGGAGGAGCGCTATCGCGCTCCCCAGCACTCTAGGGGTTAAGCTGGGTGTGATGAAGCTGTATCAAAATCCTATTGACCTTGACTGCTGAGGGGTGGTCAAGATGATGGTGTGTGGTCCTCTCCAGGTAGGAGTCAGACCGTGGGTGGTAAATTTCTTTACCCAAATAGAGTCACCAGGGTGGAAGGGATGAACCAGATCAGACATTGATACAGGCAGAGCATCTCGGACATGCTTCTGGATTCTTTCTGGGTCAACTATAAAGCCTGTAAGAACTTGAGTAAAGATTGGTTATGGATTTCAGCGTTTCTAGATTGGGTTTCTGTGTAAACTGGTGAGGTGGGTAGACAGGGTCTGGAAGAGTCACTAGAATCTATAGAGGCCCCACTGGTTTTAGGGCTGCCTCATCTGCAGCCTACTTTTCTCTTGCTTCTGGGGAGTCCCCTTGTCTCACATAGGTAGAGGAGCATGAAATGGAAGTTGTGGAAGATAAATAAACAGCCATTCTACTTCTGTCAGCGCAATACACTCTACTACCTTTCTTAGTAGGTCTTTGGATGTGGAATTGTACTTTGAAAATGCAGTTATATTAGCGCTGAGTTTCTTTTCAATAGCCTTTTCATCAGCTAATTTTGAAAGATCTGCTTCTTGATCATGTTCTAAAGTCTGTTTCAGGTGCTCAAATTCAAAGAGTAATTCCAGCCTTTGGTTTCCCACCTCCTCTCAGTTCTAAGAGTCTTTTGCTTTGAATTGTTGTGTCACAAATCAACAAGCTAGACAAGACGCCTTAATGAGCCAATTAGTTAGGAGGCCTGGCCACAGAAGGAGGTGGGCTTGTACTTGGTGGAGACAAATTATTATAAAATTTAGTATTATTGAGCAATTAGAATAGCAAGAGTTATAACAAATGGTCTGGTGGAAGGGAAAGAAAACATTTCAGTTTTAATAACTTTTATTGAAATAGAATTTTTCTCCAGGGCCTTTGTGTAAGTTATTTTTGTAGACAGCTTATAGCCTTGACTACATATCATATCTAGCAAACACCTGTCATATCTATAAAGACAACTTGTAACCTCGAGTATCATATCTATATAGGCACCTAGCATCAATATCAGCGTACCAGTCCCTCTAGATGGCTAGCTTGCAAGGTCAGACAATTAAGTTTATCTTTTCTATTATTCAAGCTAAAAAAGTTGTTTTATAGTCTAAAAATAAGAGAATTTAAAAACAGCAGAGAATTCTAAAACAGCAGTTTCAAACAGCAGTTTTCCCTAAGGAGGGATTATTACTATGCTTCATTCCCTACTGATTTTATGTAAATGAGTCAAATCATTGACTTGTGGGTTACTGTTGGGTAGGAAGTCATATCGGCTCCTGAGGACGATAAGCTTGATGGAATTAATTTTCTGTTGAATAAAGTTAATAAACCAGTTTATAAGACAGGGGTCCAGAATGAGGGCCAGGAGTACGTGCGAGTGACTCTGAGCTTTAGTGGGTCTGATGAAGAGTTCTGGATTCTCTATTCTGCTGGTGCTGCCTTAACCCTTTGAGTACCAACCAATATCCTAGGAACTATGCTAAAATTGCCAAGGCATTTTGGTGATTTTACAGCAGTTAAGGAAAAAAATTATGAATCGCAAGTAAATGAAGTTACATGTTCAAAAACTTAAGTAAACCTTTACTACATTTGTTTTCATCTTTGACATATATTGTTTGCTGATTTTATTATAAAATACTAGTAGAAAAAAATTTGACTTAGAACTGGACGCCATTTCGAAGCTTTAGGGCTACAAAATCTGAGTAAACTTCATAAAATCGTAGTACCTGTAAAAAATTAGGCAGATAAATGCCAGTGGTAAATTTTAGAACTACAAACATTTGGCATCATAAGTAATCTGCACTTAGGTGCCATCTGTCAATAAAGAGTGAACTACTAGCATCTAATAGTGACACTGCAGGAGGAGCACGATAGCGCTCCTGGCACTTTTGGCACTTTTGGCAAAAGACAGGAGGAGCGCTATCGCGCTCCCCAGCACTCTAGGGGTTAAGCTGGGTGTGATGAAGCTGTATCAAAATCCTATTGACCTTGACTGCTGAGGGGTGGTCAAGATGATGGTGTGTGGTCCTCTCCAGGTAGGAGTCAGACCGTGGGTGGTAAATTTCTTTACCCAAATAGAGTCACCAGGGTGGAAGGGATGAACCAGATCAGACATTGATACAGGCAGAGCATCTCGGACATGCTTCTGGATTCTTTCTGGGTCAACTATAAAGCCTGTAAGAACTTGAGTAAAGATTGGTTATGGATTTCAGCGTTTCTAGATTGGGTTTCTGTGTAAACTGGTGAGGTGGGTAGACAGGGTCTGGAAGAGTCACTAGAATCTATAGAGGCCCCACTGGTTTTAGGGCTGCCTCATCTGCAGCCTACTTTTCTCTTGCTTCTGGGGAGTCCCCTTGTCTCACATAGGTAGAGGTGGAAAGACTTAGTTACATTTGGTAGTGCTAGTTGGCCCATTCTCCTTGCTCTGCTCATGTCTGTCTAACTGCCTAATATATTACCTCAAGGATCCTGGCTCTGAATTCTTTCAGGGAAAATGGACGTTGGATTTCTTCTGTAATTACTTCCTGCTGAGGCAGGTCAGAGGTTTTTTTCAGAGCCAAGAGATCCTTGCTGTCTGTCAGAGGGATGAGGCCTGGCCACAGAAGGAGGTGGGCTTGTACTTGGTGGAGACAAATTATTATAAAATTTAGTATTATTGAGCAATTAGAATAGCAAGAGTTATAACAAATGGTCTGGTGGAAGGGAAAGAAAACATTTCAGTTTTAATAACTTTTATTGAAATAGAATTTTTCTCCTTAAAATTATTCCTCTGTTTATTAAAAGAGCCAAATCAAGACTAATTTATTTATTGCATTTAATTTGGTTTGATTGTTTGCATAAACACAATAAGAATGGTAACTGAACACCTTTGCTGGAATTTCATAATGGAATCTTAATGTGCCCCATAGGGCCAGGAAGCCAAGTTATCCAGCTGCCATCAAGCCTGCCTGCAGTATCTATTGAGTTAGGTGAATCTCTCACCTGCAACAACTCCACTCGGGCCCACGCCCTAGGCTTCAAGGCCCATCTCAGCAGCCCTCCTACTCATTGCAGCCTAGAGTGCATGGGGGTCCACAGGGATGCAGAGGCGCCCTTATTGCTTCCCTTCTACTCTAACTGCCAGTGATGGTAGGGTATGGACCTGATGCTCCAGCGCCAGCTATTTTCAGGGCTACTAATATTACTATGCTTCATTCCCTACTGATTTTATGTAAATGAGTCAAATCATTGACTTGTGGGTTACTGTTGGGTAGGAAGTCATATCGGCTCCTGAGGACGATAAGCTTGATGGAATTAATTTTCTGTTGAATAAAGTTAATAAACCAGTTTATAAGACAGCACCAGACTTTTTCCGTGGCACTTTTATTGGCTTCAAGTCTTCAGAGTTTAGACAGGGCTCTTTAAAATATGACACTCCAGTCAAAGTTTTTGGTCAATAAAACCACTATTGGAAAATAGTCTTAATTGAATTTATGCAAAGAAATGTATTGCCATGATTTATTAATTAAGTATTGCCAAATTTGGGGGGAATTATATAAGGAGAAAAATATACTGACCTGCTTTAAGATCTTATGATTTCCCTTATCAGTCCTTTTCATGGACTCTTCAGAGTAATATAACTGTCTTCTAATGGAAAGAAAAAATTAAAAATGTGTCTGTATTCAAATAGTTACAGCTGTCTCTGTAGCAGGGTTCCCCCTACTTGACTTGTCCTTAAACTACATATGGTCTCTGGGAGGGGTGACACCCTCTCATAACGGACTAAGGGAGTTCTAACCCTTCACATGTCACATGACCTCACAGGGTCTGTAATTTCTGTGACAGAGGCTGGTACTCTACTTTTCTCTGTTCTAAGTAGGCCTCCCCCACTTTCCTAAAGTTGAGGTTTTTGTCACCCCTGACATGTGCATGGTCACACAGGCCTGCAAGGCAGTATACAGGCTGCCAACTGTCTCAATAGAGACCAAAACCTGATGAGTATTTTTCCTTGCCCATTTGGGCACCTGCCCTTTTGGTAACTGCATTCAAATCTGTAAGAGAATTAAAGGTTAATACAATATTATTAAAACAATGACGTACAATATTGGCACTGTGGCCACCTTAGGTAGCCAAATATCCTGCTACTAAACATGACACATGGTAGGGCTATACAAACATCCTAGGGGGAGGTGACTAAAGTCCATTTTTTACCTTCTTTGTCTTTCTGGAGCCATGTTCATGAGAAGAAGGCATTAGCCAACTCCATCATGTAGGGCAGGGGTCCTCAAACTACGGCCCACGGGCCACATGCCAATACAAATATTGTATTTGTTCCCGTTTTGTTTTTTTACTTCAAAATAAGATATGTGCAGTGTGCATAGGAATTTGTTCATAGTTTTTTTTTTAAACTATAGTCTGGCCCTCCAACGGTCTGAGGGACAGTGAACTGGCCCCCTGTTTAAAAAGTTTGAGGACCCCTGATGTAGGGCATTGCTCTAATGCCATGCAGGGTGATCCATGCTCTTGGCTACAACCAGCGCCTGGGAGTGTAGTAGGGGAGTCACGCTGCACAGTTCTCTGTAAGCTACTGTCAGGCCTTGTGTGCAGCGGTCAGTTCTTTCTAGCCATAAACACAGTCTGTCCAATTTTTCTAAAATGCATTCTGGCATGGGAGAAAGTTGTTTTACTGTACACAGGCAGCTTAACCACTTTACAACTGGGCTTGGATTTCCGCCTAGCAAACTGCAGTCTATTAGTTCAATATGCAGCCTCTGGTCCTCCTAACCCAACGGGGTCTCGGCCAGTCCCTCAATTAGACTCCTCCTCTCAGAGAGTCTGAAAGTCTTGAGCTGCTCTTTGCTAATGCCTTCCCTCCGTCCTCTCCTGTTAACCCTGTTTATCAGTTACAGGGCTTTGCCATCCCTATCTCTTACTACTGCTTGGTTCCTAGTGGCGAGCCAAACACAGCGAGGGCTGCAGGGAGAGACAAGTTTGCACATAGCTAAGCGCTCCAGTGATGGCTTGGGCATCAGGCCCTTGCCTTCCCACCTGTCTTCTTTCCAGGCAGAGACCACGGCCTCCTCTGCGGGCTCCCTTGCCAGAATGTGGCATCTAGCCCCCCCTTAACCAGATGTCTTGGCCCAACCCTTGGTCGAGGTTAACTCTCCCTACTGCTCTGGGAGAGTTCAAAGTCCTGAGCCCTCCATCTCAAAGGAGTGTCCTTTTTCCCATTTCTTGCAGTACCAGAAGCTGCTGCTGAAGTCTTATCTTAACCCTTTCAGTACATTTGCAACCAGGAAACTTTTACCAGCTCTATCTGCTGCTTTTACAGATCCCAGGCTCGCTGCTCTACTCCTGAGGCTGCTGGAAGGCTAATAGTAGTCACTGGCTTCTGGTTTAACTGCTGTAGCAGGCAAGCCAAAGGCCTAAGTCTTTTACTGCTTTTTATAAAATGCTCATTACTCACTGGGCAGCAGTTGGGCAGCTCCAGTGTCAGGTAAATGTCTGCTGTTCTCCACTTGCCACCGTTGCTGCTGTTTGGCTTTTGGGTGTCTGACCTCCCCTCCCACTTGCTGTCCTTACCCCCCCTTACCCACTCTCACTCTAGGCAAGAGTTTCTACTGGGGCTGAGGGATCTCTGGATTGCCTGACTGCAGCTTAGATATTTGGCCCTTCTACCTTCTTTTGCCTGTTTTTGCTTCTCTAGCGAAGGTCTTTCCCAAGCCTCCTGCTCCCCGCTGCTCTTTGGGGATCTGGTTCCAAGTCCACAAGGGGTAGGGAGCCAACATGATCTCCCGACAGGGTACTTATCCCTAAAGCCTTGTCCTGACACCTAGTGTTGGGAGCACTGGCTCCTGCTAGGACCCGTACATCTTCTAGATCCTTCCAGCAAAGCCAAGTGTCAGAGCAGCAGGGGCACAGCTGCTGTGAGTTGTTCTGAGTTCCTATAATTTTTAAAAGATTTTTATTTATTTTTTGCAGTTTTAACCTTTTAACTAGTAAGCCAAATGCTTAAGTTCTTTATTGTGTTTTGTAAAACACTTATAATTTACTTGAGGCCCAGTGCATGAAATTCGTGCAGGGGGGGGGGTGTAAATTCGTGCATGGGGGGGGTGTGTACCTCAGCCTGACCTGCACCCTCTCCAATCTGGGAGCCCTCAGGGTATGTCCTACTGACAGCTTAGGCCTATTCCCCGTGGTTCTCTGCTCTCTGCAGGGCCTGCCTGCTCCACACTGCAGCGACTGCCAAGCAGGCCATGCTGGGTGCTGCCTCCTACCTGCTGTCAGTCTCCACGGAGGTGATGAGGCTAATTTGCATACTCATTCCTGATTGGCTGGTGAGCGTAGTGGAGGGATGATCAATTTACATGTTTCTCTTTTATTATATAGGATTGGGCAGCAGCTCTGGTGTCAGGTCACTTGCCTGGCATCCCCCACTTTCTTGCTGCTGTTGCTGCTGCTGCTGCTGTGTTTTTTTCCGGTGGCTGCAGTCGGCTTGGGCATCCAGCCCCTCTACCTTCTTTCACCTGGCTCTCAGGGGCTCAGTCTCTTGTCTGGCTGGCAACAAGGTCTAAATCACCAGCATGGCTGTGGACTTCATCTGAACCTCTCCACTACATGATTCCTGAGAGTTCAGTTTTTTCCAAGCTATGCCTGCTCCTGTCCTGACTGTTTCTTTTCTGTCCGTTACACGGAGTGCAACAAAGGCTACATTTTTAATGGCGGTCTTGCAAGATTGGGTGTCTGGTAGGCAGGCACAACCCCCCATGTTCCCACCCTGTGGTTACAAGAAGCAAGTTATCCCCAGTGCACGGAATCCCTCCCCATTGGCTGAGTACTTTGGGGTGCACAATCTTCTCCAACATCGCCTAAGTTTCATTATTTCCGATTGGGTTATTTTAAAAGTGGACTGTGGGCTGTTTAGTTGTCTCCACCTCCCTTCATCTCTTTGCGGCAGAAAGGCCTTCCTGGGGTATGTGCTTTCTGACATGCCTACAGTCTTTACCCACTTCCTCATTTCGTCATAGTTAGCTCTTTCTGACATCCTGTTTGCTCGGGGGCTTTCCAGGTGCATGAGCCTCCCTGCAAGCAAACTACCAGTAATTTTCCATTCAGGGCTAAATGCCTTGCCTTGAAAATGGACCACCACTGACTTTATTTCTAACAATCTGGAAACGAAACCGGGATTCCCTATGCACATCTGTGCCCTCTCCTTCACAAAGAGCTGCGGACAAACAATACAAGCAGCCCAGGAGTAGAAAAAACCTGTTTATGCTAGGTCGGGCACACAAGCGAAAGCAGTTTCAGAGGTGCCGGCGACTCCCGCGGGCTGTCACTCAGGCACGAGGTGGGCGAGGCCTTAGAATTTGTCCAATCAGGGGCACCGCTGCGGCAGGTGGGTGGGGCTATGTTGCGCATTGGCGTGGACAGTTCAGATCCCTCCAGGGGGTGGGGCCAGGGTCTGGTGTCCTTCCCTTTACCGGCCCCTCGTGGCTCTGTCGCTTCCTCTGTCGTGTTTGATCGGCACCGATCGTGGGAATTGTAGGAAGGACTCAGGGACACCCGCGAAACCTAGACATGGTGAGTGTGCCACTCCGAGCGGGGCGGCAGGGAAGACGGGCGCGTGGACCTGCCTTGGCGGAGCCCGGCCTCCCGCGG
>NW_005353371.1:317562-320143 GCF_000412655.1 Myotis brandtii
GGCGGCCTCGGCTCCGGAGCCCCTGTGAGCAGCTTCGCGCCCGCACCCCGCGTCTCCCCAGAATGTGCGGTGACCCCTGGGAGGGTCATCAGGGGACCCTGTGCCTCGGTCTCCCGGGATCGTGCGTGCGAGCAGCTGTGTTCTGTGGTCTCCAGTCCCTTCTGTCTACCCGGGGGCGCGGCGGGGACGCCGTTTCTTCCAAGTTTTCCAAATGTTTGGGAAACAGGGTCTGAAATGCATGACCCTACTCCCACCCGATCTTCCTAGGGGTGACGATAGTCCCTGAATTTCCAGTTCCCTCAGGCACTCCCTAAGGCCAATGTCCCCTCTCCGATTCTCAGCATTTTATCCCTTTTTGTCTTATGGGGTGCATTTCAAACAGACCCAACATTTTAATTGTTTATCTCCCCTCCCCACCCTCCACCCCTAGAGCCTTGCACTTGCTCTTTTAAAAAGATTTATTTTGTAGATATTTTGCGTGAGAGGGAACCCGACAAGAACCACCTGCAAGACGTTGTTCCCCTCCCCCAGGATCTTTCCTGGGCACAGACATCCTATGGGAAGTTCTCTGAGTGGAGGTTCGTCTTTGGAGACTTTCGTGGGTGCTGTGTCCTGTCAGCACTGCCCCTCCCTGGGTTTGTCTCTTGAAAACATTTATTTATTTTAAAATATATGTATTTGTATTGATTTCAGAGAGGAAGAAAGAGATAGAAACATCAATGCTGAGAGAGAATCATGGATTGGTTGCCTCCTGCACGCCCCCTACTGGGGACCGAGCCTGCAACCTGGGCATGTGCTCTTGACCAGAATCGAACCTGGGACCCTTCAGTCCGCAGGCCAACGCTCTATCCACTAAGCCAAACCAGCTGGGGTGAAAACATTTATTAAGTAGAATATATTTAATCAACAGAGCCTGAAACAATATAAAATAGTTCTAAACAGGCATGAAAGACTTGAATTTAGGAAAAAAAAATCCCAGTATTACATTCCATTTTTATAACATTCGTGCTTTCTTCCTGCGCATGTGTAGTAAGTTTCAAAGGTTTGTTTTACTTTTGGGTGTTTTACAATTCCAGGGCTTAGCCTTGCAGAGAATTGTTCAAGGGTGATTATTTACGAATTACCTACTTTCCCTGGAAATATAATTAACTGACATCTTTTTCTTCAAAAAAAAAAAGATATTTGTTTTTCAGTTGAACTAGTAAAAGTCCTTTACAATTTTCCTCCTTCCTTTCTACATAAATACCGTGTTTAAGTGATTTTGGTGGATTGTTCAAACTCTGGGTTTAAAATGTTGATAAATGGTGGCAACTCCAGCAGAGGCCTGTGGTCAGGGACTCGAGCCAAGGTTCCTTTGAACCTTAAAGTGCTGACCTAGCAAACAAACAAAAAACATCTTTCAGAGTGAGCAGCAACAAGCATCTATTTGAGATCAAGAAGACTAGCAATCTGGAAAGCACTGATTCAGACAGAAGCTCAAATCATGTTCCACTTAGGAGAGAAAGGAAGAGGTATTTCTGAGAAAGGAAAGGGGAATAAGTACATCCATAGAAGGAAGGCGCATCTAGTGGTGCAAGTGATGTAACACAGTGTTTTAAATGTTCGGTTAGGCAGTCATCAGTCCAGTAGTCATAATATTTGCTTTCTTGCTACCCTTGCATGCAGTTCTCTGGGACACAGTGTTGCTTTAGGTCCAGTCTAAGGGTTATTTGTGCCCTGTTTTAACATTCCAAGGTTTGAGGCATAAGACATGCACGGCAGTTCCTCTGGGATGGCAGCTCCAACTCCGCTTCAATGTGGTTCCGTTTATTTATTTTACAAAGTGCTCGAAGGCCCAGTGGTTTTACCTGGAGAACCTCCCCCTGCAGGCGTCCTACCTGCACACACCCACCACGGAAGGAGCCTTTGCACTGAGAGAAGCTACAGCCGAAAGCGGGGTGGGGGGTGGGGGTGCAGGCGCACATGTGTTTGGGGGAGAAGGAATGATGCCCTTTCTGAGGTTTTGGTTGTTTAGGCCTAGACATTTGTAGATCTTATGTTTGAGTTTTGTGAGTTTTGCATCCATCGTGTAGGTAAGCTGAGTGTAATTTGTGCACAGTGAGATTCTGTGAAGATCAGATGTTCTATCTCATGGACAAAGGGTTTATATTGGGAGTTCATTTGGGTCAGGAACTTAAACTGAATCAAGCTGAGAGGTTTCTCTCTCTTTTTTTTAATTAAATCTTTATTGTTCAGATTATTACAGTTGTTCCTCTTTTTTCCCCCCCATAGCTCCCTCCCCTCTACCTGGTTCCCACCCCACCCTCCCCTCCAGCTGGTTCCCACCCCACCCTCTTCCCTTACACCCCCACCCCACTGTCCTCATCCATAAGTGTACAATTTTTGTCCAGTCTCTTCCCGCACCCCCTACACCCTTCCCCCCCCCACCCTGAGAATTGTCAGTCCATTCCCTTTCTATGCCCCTGATTCTATTATATTCACCAGTTTATTAGTTTATTCTGATTATTTATTCACTTGATTTTTAGTTTCACTTGTTGATAGATGTGTATTTGTTGTTCATAATTTGTATCTTTGTATCTTT
>NW_005353371.1:321748-327712 GCF_000412655.1 Myotis brandtii
AAGCACCTCTGAGAGAAAGCCGCCCTCGAGTTCTGCCCGATGCCAGACAGTCCAGTTTCTCCCCGTATGAGTCTGGGTCCCCAGAGACTCACCCGGAACTGGAGTTCAGAGCAGTCAGGAGCTTGAGACTCCCTCCTGATTAAAAAAGACAACCGCATCCTCAGCTACCAGCCCTTTCCACATGGGCTGCATCCTCAGTTGCCAGCCCTTTCCACGTGCGCCTCCGTACCTCTGCACTTTACTCCCGTACCTCCTCTGAGTCTCAGTGTTTTTCTCTTTCCTTCTAGTTGTAGAACAGCCAGCCTTCCTGTGGTTCTGGATGTTGTCCATTCCGTCTTTTAGTTGTATTTTTGAAGTGGTTGTGCGAGGCAGCAATTTCCAGTGTTTACCTATGCCGCCATCTTGGTTTCTCTCCGAGAGGTTTCTTTGTTTGTTTTTGTTTTTCAGTTGAATTTTATACTCAGCCAGTATTGTCTTCAAGAAGTGCAATAGCTTTATTCAGTTTCACTTTCTTGATATTTCTGAGAATCTGGGAATGCTTCCATTTCCCACAAATCCATCCTGATTGACGCTAACATCCATTGACCAGGCAGCTCTTCTGCTGGTCTGTCTGCTGCTGCTCTCTCTGTTCCTCTTTGTACTCAAGCAAAGACCCAGACTCCTCTCTCAGTTCCGCAAAGCACACCTAATACCAGAAGATTCAGCTTAAGGAATTTTACTGTGGTTTTCCTGATAGCATCATTATTACCTCTCAGGGAAGGACAGGGGGTAGTCTCTGTCAACTTATCCCTACCTCTGCGGTGAGCACTCAGAGGCTCAAAGACGTTGAGAAACTTCCCCATGGTTAAAGAGAGCAAGGTCCAAAGCATTTTCCAGCGTTTGGCTAGTATCAGTGGTTAGGTAGTCATCGGTCCATTTAAGCTGTTTCACACAAAAGCATTAAAGTAACGGAACCACATGGTGAGATGATATTCTATTTTTAATTATCTCCCATTTCTTCTCATTCCAGGGAGGAAAGCCCCAGGTGGTTTCTAATACCCTTTGAAAAGTTCTCTAGCATGTGTCAATCTCCTTTTCTAACAAAGAGAGAGCAGACAACAAGTATCTAGCTTGAGTTTAATTATAGAGTTTTGTTTTCCTTGTATTTATTTATAAATATTTTTTATTGATTTTAGAGAGGAAGGGAGAGGGAGAGAGAGCTAAATTAGAAACATCAATGATGAGAGAGAATCATTGGTCGGCTGACTCCTGCACACCCCACACTGGGGATCGAGCCTGCAACCCAGGCATGTGCCCTGACTGGGAATTGAACCGTGACCACCTAGTTCATGGATCGATACTCAACCACTGAGCCAGCTGGGCTTCAGACACACATTTTTAAAAAATATACTTTTTAAAAATTGATTTCAAAGGGAGAGGGAGAGAGAGAAACATCAATGATGAGAGCCATTGATCAATTGCCTCCTGCACACCCCCTACTGGGAATGGAACCCAAAATCTGGGCATGTGCCCTTGACCGGAATGTGCCCAGGACCCTTCAGTCTGCAGGCCGACGCTCTATCCACTGAGCCAAAATGGCTAGGGCTACCCTGTTACAGTTTGATCGTAAAGAGCTCTCCTGGCCCATTCTCCCACTCTTTGTTCTAAAATTGGCTGGAAACATCCCTCAGCACATGAGTACAGGGATTTTGTGGTCTAACTTGTCATGCTTCTTCCTTGTGTCTGAGCTATAAGTTTTAAATAACTTTCCAATCTCATTACACTGGACAGAGAGAGAAGGAAGCACTGAGTCTGTGATAAATACTGAACAAGTCACAACAGTGCTTCTCCACAGCATATTTACCCTGAACCAGCTGCCCCTGATTAGGGAAAAGGCCTGGAGAACTGTAGGACACATGGTCAGCTGGCTTTGTTGGAAGTTGATTTTCATGGACCTCCTGGATTCTCATGTTTGGTGATGGGATAAGAAGAAAAGACTTCCAATTCTTCACTATACTTTATTCATTAATCCTTTATACACGTTTTGCCCTCTGCCTCCTGGAGTCTTGTAAATGGTGGGTAATAAGGAAGAAAATGAAAGAAATTTCTTTCACAAAGAGTCAGTGGTCTTAAAATGACAATATATGTTTCATCTGTATAGCATTTCAGTTATTTTCCTACATGCTCAGGACCCTAACAGTGGAGATAAATAAGATGTAAAGTGACCACAGGAAAAAGGTGTAATTTGCATGTGTTAATGACGGTATTAAATTTATGAGAAAGTAAGCGTGGACACGGAATACATTTTTGATGATCAAATCATAAATGAGATGTTTGCAGATGAGTCATACATAACCTTCCTATAAATGGAGTCTAGGTGTCCCATTCTGTCGGTCTCACTCATCCTTCTGTACACATCTTGGGATGTTTTAGGTCCCAGTGGCCTTTGAGGATGTGGCTGTGAACTTCAGTCTGGAGGAGTGGGCCCTATTGGAGCCTTCACAGAAGAAACTCTACAGAGATGTGATGAGGGAAACCTTTAGGAACCTGGCCTCCATAGGTAAGGATGAGGACATTCCTTCCGTTGTCAAGTAGAGAACAAGTGTTTCTTGTTCATCAGCATAATTCTATGATGTGTAATGTATAAGGGAGCATGGTAAATAAAGTGGGCATGGTCTCTGCTCATCATAGATCTAGAAGCTAATAATTTTTTTATAATTATAATGATTTGGAATGATTTTTCTGGTTCTGAATTTTAGGGGGAAAATGGAAAGATCCGTACTTTAAAGATCAGTACAAAAACCAGGGAAGAAAACTAAGGTGAGTTGCACAATAGAAAGCAGTGTCTCATGTGAGAATTCTCATTTGTTGTGAAATCTTAAAAAGAAGCAGACAAAACTAAATGAATCTTGCTAAAATGTCTTTCTTAGAACGGTTTTACTAAAACTACTTTCTTAAATGTAGCATACATGTTCAGTTTGTAAATTTTATCACTTGGAAGCTGAATTAGTAAACTGTATATATGAATATCACAGTTTGATAATAGCATGGGTGAAGTTTTCTTGGAGAGCATTCAATACATTCAATTTAAGACAATTTAGACAAGAAAGGATACCTGCCGAAACCGGTTTGGCTCAGTGGATAGAGCGTTGGCCTGCAGACTGAAAGGTCCCAGGTTCGATTCCGGTCAAGGGCATGTACCTGGGTTGCGGGCACATCCCCAGTAGGAGATGTGCAGGAGACAACTGATGGATGTTTCTCTCTCATCGATGTTTCTAACTCTCTATCTCTCTCCCTTCCTCTCTGTAAAAAATCAATAAAATATATTTTTAAAAAAAGAAAGGATACCTGAACTTTTCCTATAAATCATAATAAATATAATGAATATGAAATCAATAATGTGCTTCTTGATTTTTATAGAAGTTATATGGCAGAGAAACTCGGTGAAAGTAAAGAGAATAGTGAATGTGAAGAAAACTTCAACTTTATTTCAAATTTTAATCAAAAGAAGAAGAAGAAGAAGACTACTGGAGTAAAACCATATGAGCACAGTCCATGTGGAAAAGCCTTTATGTGTCATTCATCCATTGATAGACTTACTAGATGTCACATTGGACAATATGAGTACCTGAAATACGGAGAGAAGAAATATAAATGTAAGGTATGTGGGAGAGCCTTTAGTTATCTACATTGCTTTGAACAACATGAAAGAAATCACAATGGAAAGAAAACCTGTAAATGTAAGGCACGTGGGAGAGTCTTCGTGTGCTTCAAAGCCCTTCGAAAACACATGATAACAAACACTACAGACTCTTCTTATAAATGTAAGGAACGTGGAAGAGTCTTCAGTTGTTCAAATTCATTTCTATTACGTGAAAGAATGCACACAGGAGAGAAACCCTGTGAGTGTGAACAATGTGGGAAAGCTTTCAGTATTTCTAGCTCTCTTCAAATGCATGAAATAGCTCACAGTGGACAGAAACCCTATGAATGTACGGAATGTAGAAAAGCCTTCAGATATTATCAAAGCTTTCAAACACATAAAAGAAATCACACTGGAGAGAAACCCTATGAATGTAAAAAATGTAATAAAGCATTTAGTCGTCTCAGTTATCTTCGAAAGCATGAAAGAATTCACGTTGTAGAAAAACCCTATGAGTGTAAAATATGTAATAAAGCATTCAGGTATCCTAGTTATCTTCACATACACGAAAGAACTCACACTGCAGAGAAACTCTATGAATGTCAAATATGTAGTAAAGCATTTAGTTGTCTCAGTTATCTCCAAAAACACAAAAGAACTCATAGTGGAGAGAAACCATATAGATGTAAGGAATGTGGAAAAGCCTTCAGGTGCTATCGAAGTCTTCAAACACATGAAAGAAGTCACACTGGAGAGAAACCCTATACATGTAAAATATGTAGTAAAGCATTCAGGTGTCTCAGTGATCTTCGAAGACATGAAAGAACTCACAATGCAGAGAAACCCTATGAATGTAAAATATGTGGTAAAGCATTTAGATGTCCCCGTTATCTTCAAACACATGAAAGAAATCACCCAGGAGAGAAACCCTATGGATGTAAAATATGTAGTAAAGCATTCATGTATCCCAGTTATCTTCAGAGACATGAACGAACTCACACTACAGAGAAGCCCTATGAATGTAAAATATGTAGTAAAGCATTTAGATGTCTCAGTTATCTTCAGATACATGAAAGAAATCACACAGGAAAGAAACCCTATGGATGTAAAGTATGTAGTAAAGCATTCATGTATTCCAGTTATCTTCAGAGACATGAAAGAACTCACACTGGAGAGAAAGCCTAGGAATATAAGGAATATGGAAAAGCCTTCAGTTATCACACAAGCTTTCGAAGACACCTGACAATGCACACAGGAGAGAAACCATATAAAAGTGTAGGATGTGAGAAAAGCCTCAGTTATCCCAGTTCCTTTCAAACACATGAAGGGACTCTCTGGATAAAAGCTCTTGAATGTAAACAGCATGGAAAAGACTTGAATTGGCTCTCATCCTTCCATGTGAAAATTCCCATGGAGAGAAATAAACATGTAAGTAACATGAGAAAGCTTGATAGAAATTAATCCACGTATAAGGTGCCAGAAAACTTTCAACATGAAGAAGTTTTTCTTGAGGTTGTAAATACATTGTATTTATTAAACCTCTTTTTGAAGTGCATTATTGGACCTTGGATTTCTACTAATTGCTTTCAGCAATGAATACTCAGGTGAGATAATTCTAAGGGTTGTCATTCAACAATAGTACATAAGATTAATAGCGCTTTCCCCTTAAGCCCTAGCCAGTTTGGCTCAGTGGATAGAGCGTCAGCCTGTGGACTGAAGGGTCCTGGGTTTGATTCCGGTCATGGGCACATGCCCAGCTTGTGGGCTCGGTCCCCAGTGATTCTCTTTCATCATTGATGTTTCTATCTCTCCCTCTTCCTTCCTCTCTGAAATCAATAAAAATATATATTAAAAAAGTAGTACTTTTCCCTTAAAATGTTTAATATTTTTCTTCATGTTGAAGTCTTTTAGATCCATAGATATTTAAAGTATATTTCTTATATGCAGTTAGGTTAATTTTTTGTTTACAATGTTTCATTGTTCCGTGTTAAGGAGCCATTTTAAAAAGAACAGTTTGCTAATTTTTTTTTTTAACAGTTTGCTAATTTGATTTCCTTAGTGGTCTTGTGGCAATCCTTTATATTCCTAGATTATTATTATATAAATTCTATTTTCCCTCAGACAAAGCTCCTTTTTGGAGGTGATGGGTATAAGAGCCTTTCCCATTTTTATACTAATAAATATTTAGAATAAATTTTATGTATCACAATTTTATTAAATAAAGTGGTTTTATGTGAATACTATTTTTATATTTGTGCCTTTGATTTTTTAAAATTTAAATGTTTTATTGTTTAAAGTATTACATGAGTCTCCTTTTCCCCCCATTGACCTCTCCCCAGTCC
>NW_005353371.1:327953-328872 GCF_000412655.1 Myotis brandtii
CTCCCACCCCCCTAGCACATGCCCTCACCCCACAACTGTCTGTGTCCATTGGTTATGCTCATATGCATGCATACAAGTCCTCTGGTTGATCTCTTAACCCACACCCATCCCCACCCTGCCTTCCCTCATAGGGAAAATAAACAAATGAGACTACATCAAAATAAAAAGCTTCTGCACAGCAAAACAAATAGTCTCATTTGTTTATTTTCTCCTTAGCTTCCATTGTCCTAGGAGCTGTATTGGTAGAGATATTGCCATGCTGTTGCAAATGGTAAGAATTCCTTCTTTTTTTTTTTTTTACAGCAGTGTAGTATTCCACTGTGTACATGTACCACAGTTTTTTTTCTTTATTGATTAAGGTATTACATATGTGCCCTTATCTCCCCATTACCCCCCTAGCCCTCACTCATCCCCTCACCCCCCTGGTGTCTGTGTCCATTGGTTAGGCTTATATGCATGCATACAAGTCCTTTGGTTGATCTCTCTCCCTTACCCCCACCCTCCCCTATCTTCTTTCTAAGGTTTGACGTCTGATTGTTGCTTCTCTGTCTCTGGATCTGTTTTTGTTTATCAGTTTATGTTGTTCATTATATTCCACAGATGAGTGAGATCATGTGATATTTATCTTTCTCTGACTGGCTTATTTCGCTTAGCATAATGCTCTCCAGGTCCATCCATGCTGTTGCAAATGGTAACAGTTCCTTCTTTTTTACAGCAGCATAGTATTCCATTGTGTAGATGTACCACAGTTTTCTAATCCACTCATCTACTGATGGGCACTTAGGCTGTTTCCAAATCTTAGCTATGGTGAATTGTGCTGCTATGAAGATAGGGGTACATATATCCTTTCTGAATGGTGTTTCTAGTTTCTTGGGATATATTCCTAGAAGAGGGATCACTGGGTCAAATGGGAGTTCCA
>NW_005353371.1:330419-332940 GCF_000412655.1 Myotis brandtii
ATATTTTTTTTTTTAAAGAAAACATAGAATTACCATATATTCAAGCAATTCACGCCTTAGGTATATGCCCCCCAAAATGAAAATATATATCCAAACAAAAACTTGTACATGTAGGTTTATTGCAACATTTATTATACAGAATAACCAAAGGCTCGAAACAAACTAAATGCCCATTAATAAAGGAATAAACACAATGTGCATTGTTCATAGAATGGAATGACATTTGGCCACAAAAAAGAAATGAAGTATTCATACTTCTACATGCTACTTCATGGATGTTCCTTGAAAAAATATGCTAAATTACTAAAGTCATTTACAAAGACAAATTAAGAACAGGAAAATCTATAAAGACAGAAAGATTAGAGGTTGCCTAAGACCCCAGCTTGGAGGTGGAAAATGGAAAGATGGAGAATTGATAAAGGGCACAGCGCCCCCTTTTTTTGTGTGTTAACCCTCACCTGAGGATATTCTTTCCACTGATTTCTAGAGTGAAGGGAGGGAGGGAGAGAGAAAGAGGGAGCAAAAAAGAAAACATCAGCCCTGGCTGGTTTGACTCAGTGGACAGAGTGTCAACCTATGGACTGGGGGGTCCCGGGTTTCATTCCGGTCAAGGGCGCATGCCCAGGTTGCGGGTTCGATCCCCAGTGGGGGATGTGCAGGAGGCAGCTGATCAATGATTCTCATCGTCGATGTTTCTCTCTCTCCCTCTCCCTTCCTCTCTGAAGTCAATGAAAATATATATTTAAAAAAAACATAGGCAGGCATTTTCTTGACCTGGTCCCAGGCCTCCAGGAGGTCATTGTTCCCTGACTGCTCTCTGATAGCACCCTTTTTGTCATCAGGAGGAACTGTTTCCTCTAATACAAAATGTAGCATTTTCTTTTCTTATTGGACCAGAAGGAAAACAGCTCCTGACGCAGGTTGGCAAATCATAGAACATGAGGGAAGATATCCGAGATGGTACTTTTCGGTACATGCCCTTGACCGGAATCGAACCTGGGACCTTTCGGTCCACAGGCCAACGCTCAATCCACTGAGCCAAACCGGTTAGGGCCAATGAAAATATATTTAAAAAAAAGAAAAGAAAACATCACATGAATTGGTTGCCTCCCAGGCCTGCCCCAACCTTGACCTGCCCGGGATAGAACCTGCAAACCAGGAACCTGCTCCTTGATCAGGAATCGAACCCAAGACCCTTTAGAGTCCTGGCTGATGCTCTAACCACTGAGAACACCAGCCAGGGCTAGTCCCTTCTTTTTAAGATAACAAAAATGTTAAAAAAAATTGTGATGATTGCACATTATCTGTGAATATACTAAAAACAGCCCCGTTGAATTATATACATTAAAGGTATGCATTCCTTGGTAGGTGTATGTATATTAAGCTATTCAAATAAATAAATTAGATATTTGAACCAATGTGTTAAGTATATTGAGTTTTCAGGTACATCCCACGTTTCCAAATCTTTCTTTTTGTTATATTGGTGAAAATAGGAATTCATTTGCTTTAGGGATATTATGGCCCTTTTATATTTCAACATTTCTAAGGACACAGTCGAAAACTAAGGAACATTTCCTTTGAGTGTAAAATGTACAGCTAATGGTTGGTCGGGAAGAATTCCTGCCCCTAGGTGACGCTGCCATCAGAACCGGCCCCTTGGGAGGTCCCGGGACCCTAAACCGCCACAGGTATGGAGGTGGAGGAAGGATGGATGGAGGTCCCAACCTGCCAACATTCAAAGATCAAATGGAGCCAGACTATTTACGTTACGTTAAATGGGTTTGTAAACAAGCTCCATCTGGAAACTGGGTCTGGAATTCCCTTCGCACACCTGTCTCCCCACATCCAGAAAGCGGGGCAGGGAGACGCCAGGGCCCCTGTAGAACCAGGACAAAGTGGTGTTAAAAGTATAAACGGCCCTGGCCGGTTTGGCTCGGTGGATAGAGCGCCGGCCTGCAGACCCAAGGGTCCCCGGTCGAACTCCGGTCGGAGGCATATAGCTTGGTTGCAGGCTCCTCCCCGACCTGGTCCCTGGTCAGGGCTCGTGCAGGAGGCCACCAGTCGATGTGTTTTTCTCACATCGAAGTTTCTCTGTCTTTTCCTCTCTCTAAAAATCATGGGAAAATAGGATTAAAACAAAAAGAGTATAAACGGTTTTGGAAGGGACAGGCCCCGCCCACCAACCAAAGCTGGTTCTGCCGAGCGTTGACCTGCACCGCCCGCCCCCCTACCTTGTCACTCAGGAATAAGGAAGGTAGAACTGTCCAATCAGGGAAGGTGGGTGGGGCCACGTCTGCAAGCAGCGTGGGTTCTCCTGTCGTGGGTGTGCTCCCGGCCCCACAGCCTCACCACAGTGTTTCAAACGGTGTCGGACCCTGGGAGCCGTCGGAAAATGGTGAGTGTGCGTGGGGGTGTCCTCAAGGCGCTGGGTGGACTCGACTGTGGAGAGACCTGGCCGCCACGCCGGCAAGTGAGGAGTCTGCGGCTCCGAGTCGGCGGTGGCGGCGGCTCTGCTGGGTCT
>NW_005353371.1:333771-351632 GCF_000412655.1 Myotis brandtii
GCCATCGCGGGGCGCGGGGACTTGGGTCCCGGAGCCTCCGGGCAGCTCTGCACCCACAGCCCCGAGTCTCCTGGATGGTGCGGGGACCACGGGGAGTTCCCAGGGGTCATTGGGACTCGGCCTCCGGGGGTTCGTGCGTGGGAGGAGCTGTGGTCTGTGGTCCCCGGTCCCTTCTTCTCAGAGACCTGAAGTTTTTGAAATGTTCGGGGGGCGGGGTCTCAAACCCACGACCCTTTCCCTCCGGCCTGGCTCTTCCTGGGACTGGCAATAAATCCATAAATGTTCATATTTCTGCCTGCATTCTCGAACGCCGCCTTTGGTCTCCGATTCAGAGCATCAACTGTTTCTCTTCCAGCGGGCATTTCTAAAACAGATATATATTGATTGTTTATCATTTTTCTACATTCAATGGATGACTCACTTGAAAGATTTATTTATTATTTTTTGTTGTTGCCCTGCCCGAGTCGCTCAGTTGGCTTCAGCGTTGTGGGTTCGATCCCAGGTCAGGGCACACAAGAAGCAACACACGAATGCATAATAAGTGGAAAACAAATCTCTCTCCCTTTCTCCCACACCCCCCTCTTCCTTTCTCTCTAAAATCAATTTTAAAAATAAATATTTATTTTTTGTGTGTAGTTGTGTTTAAATGAGAGGAAAGCTGAGGATCACCACCTGGAATACGTTGTATGAAATCCCTGTCCCCCTGTCCCAGGACCCTCTCTGGGCACAGATATCCTAGGAAGTCCTTGGGTGGAGATCCTCTTTGGAAACTTTTCTGGGTGTTCGGCCCCTTCCCTGGGATTGTCACTTAAAAAGACGTATTTACTTTGTTTTTGGTGTCCATTTGTCAGTGAGTATAAAATGTATTTAATCAATAATCTTGAAAGGTGATATAAAATAGTTATTTCCAAAGAGGTATGAGAGATCAATTTCAGGAAGAAAAAAAATTCCAGTGTTACATCGAATGCATTTGAACTTAGTGTTTCTCATTTTCCTCCCCTGAGCGGTGTCTATAAATTTCTGTACTTTTCTGAAGTGCCTTCATTCTTTTGTTTTGAGGAGGGAGGGTGCTCAAATGGAAGTCCAGGGCTTAAGATTTGAACATCAGAAGTGTTCAAGTGTGCTTAATTAAGAACTTTCTTCTTGTCATAGAAATAGCAAATCATTATTTTCTGAAAGTAATAAGTACTTGTGGTTTTTCTTTTTTTTTTCTACAACACATCACCTGTCCACTGAATTGTGTGTTAGCCTCCCCAAATCAAGTCTTTGCCCATAATAATTTATCCCTCCTATATCCTCCTCCCCCTCCCTCCCCCTGGCAGTACCAGTGTAGTCCCTGTTCATGAGTTTTTTTCTGTCTTTTCTTTTTTGCTCAATCCCTCCATACACCCCTCCCAACACCTCGTCTTGCCTGCCCACCCGCCTCCCCTCCCCCAGTGGTTTTTCTTGTTGAACTAGAAATATGGCTTACAGCAGTGGTTCTTAACCTTCTGGCCCTTTAAATACAGTTCCTCATGTGACCCAACCATAAAATTATTTTCGTTGCTACTTCATAACTGTAATGTTGCTACTGTTATGAATCGTAATGTAAATATCTGATATGCAGGATGGTCTTAGGCGACCCCTGTGAAAGGGTCGTTCGAACGCCAAAGGGGTCGCGACCCACAGGTTGAGAACCGCTGGGACTCTAGGATGTGGAACCTTCTGAAAGTGGCTCTCCTGTCCTGTGGGAAGCAGGCTGCTCCTCTGAGCTGATTCCAATGCTTGTGTTTCTTTCCTTTGGATCCTTTATCCACTGCCTAGTGCAGGCCTTTGGCTCTAGTTTCCCTGAGTGTAGGGGACAATGCTCCAATCAACCAAGCCACACTGGCCAGCATGTAATTGTTCATATTTTCCCACCTTCAGTGGATGCCTCACATTAAAGATTATTTTATGTGAGGGGAAAGTTGTGAATACCACGTGGAATATGCTCTGTGAATCCCCATTCCTTTACCCTCAGGATCTTTCCTGGGCACCGGTATCCTATGGGCAGTCCTTTGGGGGGAGGTTCTTTTTTGAAACTTCCCTCCATTATCTCCTGTCATACTGCCCCTCTGTGATACTGTCCCGGCCAAGAGACAGACAAAAGAGGCTGACAACTCCAGCATTGCATCACGAGTTTATGAAGGGAAACTGCCTCCAGGGGGACCCTGTGTGGGTGCAGGCAAGACCATGCGGATATCCTGCCATGGCCAGCATTATGTAATTAAATAGAACAGGGCAGGAAGGACTGGTGTACTGGTGCTTGCCCACCCCAGATTAGGAAAAAACACTTTATTTATTTTTTTAAATATATTTTATTGACTTTTTACAGAGGGGAGAGGGATAGTTAGAAACATCGATCAGCTGCCTCCTGCACACTCCCTACTGGGGATGTGCCTACAACCAAGGTACATGCCCTTACTGGAATCGAACCTGGAACCCTTCAGTCTGCAGGCCGACGCTCCATCCACTGAGCCAAACCAGTATGGCAAGGAAAAACACTTTAAATACTTGCCCTGGGGCAAAGCAATGGCCTGTTCCTGTAAGCAACTCCCTGTGGGACACAGGGAGGGAGTCTATCGGGTCTGAGGGGATTTAGGGTATCAGTCTCTAATCTGCCTAGATCTAACTTGTGTACAGTCTTCTCTACACCCTTCCTGGGTTTGTCACCTTGAAACTATTTAGTCACTTTTCTTCATTATCCATTTTTTCAACAAATGTAAAATGTATTTAAGCAAATCTTGAGCCCTGGTTGGTTTGGCTCAGTGGATAGAGCGTCGGCCTTCGGACTGAAGGGTCCTGGGTTTGATTCAGCCAAGGGCACATGCCCAGGTTGTGGGCTCGATCCCCAGTAGGGGGCGTGCAGGAGGCAGCCCATCAATGATTCTCTTGATTGGCAGTTTCTTTCAACATTTTGTGCATATCATGCTACTCTAATGTCCTCGAGGTGTCAGTTGAGAAATGCAGAAACGGGGGTTTCCTTGTATGTGATGCATCACTTTTTTCTTGCTACCTTTCTGTCGTAAAATGTTTCCCTCCACGTCCTGCGTGGTTCAGGGTTCGGGTCTGGAAGAGGAGCCGCACACAAATGAAAGAGAAAAGACAAGAGATAATTTGGAAATATTGGGGGACCAGGCGGGTAAGTCCAACTCAAGAGGAAGGACTTCCACCCGTGCACAGGCCCCACCGACCTTTTATAGACAGAGGTAAACAAGGCAGTGGTTACCATAGTTACACAGTTCTTGTGAGTTTCACCTGTTTTGATCATGTTTACACTCCCTGCACTTCCCTCAGCCCATTAGCTTCCCAGGTAAGATCTGGGGAGTGCTATAAGGCCAAGCCTAATTATGCTAAGAGGACTGAGCCCTCTAAGCTGGGACTTGTTTGTGACTTTGCCAGCAGGTCAGTCGGAGGCTTAACCCTATATCGGTTTCTCACACCTTTCAAAGTTCTTTGTCTTTGATTTTTGATAATTTGCTTATAATGCAACTTGGTGAAGTCTCCGTTTGGCTCAACCTGTTTAGGGGTCTTTGCGCTTCATGCATCTGGGTGTCCATATCTGTGTTCTTTTTGATTTTCTGCCTGCTGGAACTCTTAATTACTAATGGAGCAGGTGTTGATGTCTCCAACTATAATGATGGATTTATCTGTTTCTCTTTGCAGTACTATTCTCCCCCTGCTCCCCCCCCTCACCCCGCCAAGCATTTTGTCCCTCTGTTGTTAAGCACATACCCACCAAGGACTGCTATGTCCTCTTGGGGAACTAATCCTTTATCATTATGTGATTGCTCCTGTTTTTCTCTCTGAATTTTTCTTCCTCTGAAGTCTGCTTCCTCTGAAATTATAGTACAGCTATGCCAGCTCTTTTTTTGGTTTGGTGTTGGGATGATATATGTTTCTCCATCTTTTACTTTTTATCTATATCTTTTTATCTAAAGTGTGATTCTTGTAGGCACTATTTGTTATTTTATCTGCGATGACAGTGTCTGTCTTCCATGTGTTGCATTTAGACCATTGATATTTCAAGTAATTATTGATATGCAGTTATGCACAATATAACGGCATGACAGACTGCATACACAACAGTAATATTCCATGTAGCCTGGATGTCATAGAATAATAGGCTCTACTGTCTAGGTTTGTGTAAGTGCACTCTGTGATATTTGCACAATGACAAAATTGTCTAACAACGAATTTCTCAGAACATATTCCCATCATTAGCAGCACATGATTATAGTTGGATTATTATCTACCATATTTTACTAGTTTCTATTTGTTGCCTTTGAAGTAACTCTATTACTCCTTCCCTGGATGTACAAGTTCCTCAAAAGAGTATTCCCAATTCTTCCCTCCCTGTCCCTTCTAACATTGCGCTTATTCATTGAAATGTGGTAGCTGTTATCACTTTGAACAAAATGTTCTCTGTTAGATTAAATAACAAAACCAAATAATTTTATTTAACCTTCATGTATTCATTCATAGCATTCTCCCTTTCATCATTACCTTCTTCCGGACAAATTTAATATTTTTTGCAAGGCAGGTGTACCAGGGACAGATTTCCTTGATTTTTGTTTATCTCAGAAAGACTTTATTTCTCCCTCATTTTTGAAGGATAATTTTGATTGACACACAATTCTAGTTGGGTAGTTTTTGTTTGAACACTTCATTTCACAAAACTTTCTTTCTGCTTGCATAGTTCCTAAAATAAGTCTGATTTGATATTTTGTAAATATATTTTTTATTGATTTCAGAGAGGAAGGGAGAGGGAGAGATAAAAACATTAGTGATGAGAGAGAATCATTGATTGGCTGCCTCCTGCACACGCAGGAGATGGAGTCCACAATTCGGGCATGTGCCCTAACCAGCAATTGAACCATGGCCTCCTGGTTCATAGGTTGATGCTTAACCATTGAGCCACACTGGCGTGGCTCTTATGTGTTTGATGTTTTTATTGATTTTAGAGAGTGAGAAAGGGAGAGGGGAAGAGAGAGAGAACACTGATGTGAGAGAGAAACATTGATCAAGATTGCCTCCCATGCTTACCCCAACCAGGGACGGAACCTGAAACCTGTGCATGTGCCCTGACTGGGAATCAAACTGGAGACTGTTCAGTGCACAGGACAATGCTCAACCCACTGAGGCACACCAGCCAGGGCTCATGTGTTTCTAAGTGTCTGCGCACAGCCTCAACTTGGGTCAGGGAGAACATCTAGAAGGGTCTCAAATTGGCAATTTCCCTCCCCACGTCAGTTTGATGATGGTAAAATTCCAGTCAGGCTCTGGTGAAACAGAATCTTTGAGAACAGGCCTCATTAAAGAGAGCAGAATATTGTAGGCATATTTCAGCCTGGTTATGTCGTGTGTTTCCTTCCACGTCCCGCATGGATTAGGGTTCGGGATCTGAAAAGAGGAGCCGCACACAAATGAGAGAGAAAAGAGACAAGAGACAATTTGGAAATGTTGGGGGACCAGGCTGGCAAGTCCAGAAGGACTTCCACCGATGCTCAGGCCGCTCCAACCTTTTATTGATCTGGGGTAGCCCTTAGGTAAGGAGACTTCAATGACACACAGATTAGCTCATCAGCAGACAATTTCCAGAAATAGGCAGAATATCTAATCAACAATAATCAACAAGGATTTACATAAGCATCTAAGGAATTAAGTGAACTAAGGTGGGGATGATGCTTAAGCTACCATTATCTAGATTAACTGGGTGGTGCACAGCCCCGACCTTTGCTAGGGCTTCAAAGGTCACTAGCTTTTGGGGGTCTCTACTCTATGCTCAGCTAGTGAAGACAATAAATAGTTTCCGGCATGGTTATCTTCTGTCTCTTTCCAATTCTGAAGGTGGTGGGTTGCCCTGTGACCTTAATTCTGTGACAGATCTTAGAAGAGTCATTGATTTTAAGTTTCTTTGCTATTTTCTTGTGAGAATGGGAATAGCACCTCCTGAGCTCCATAGTGCTACATGAAAAATCAGAGGTCTCTGACTCCACGTTTCAATGTTTGACTGCTGATGTGTTGGAAGAACCCAATATTCATCCTGAGTAGGGAAAACCCCAGTTCTTCCCTCTGGCAAGTCTTCACTTTCTCTCTCTCTAACTTTCACTTCTGACAGTTCTAGTCATCAAATGTGTGAAAGGTTTTCTCACAACAAGCAATTCTCAGTGATCCCAGCTGGGTGTCCTACACCTTAACTCAAATAACACTATCTTCCCAGAAAAAGGTCAGATCCCACTGGTTAAGGGCTCAGTCCCATAAGACATTCTCCCCCCACCCCACCCCCCAAACAACTTCAGATAACTATTGCAGGTAGTATGTCCCAAGTTTTCTCTCAACTTCTGTCCAAATCAAAGGTTCCCATAACTTCCTGCTTGGGTTCAATTAATTTGCTAGAGTGGCTTACAGAATTCAGAAAAAAGGCACACAGTTACATTTACCCGTTTATTACGAGTAGAGCAGCGGTCGCCAACCGTTGGTCCGCGGACCACTGGTGGTCCGTGAGGTCCGACAGGTTGTCGACCGCTGTATTAGAGGATATGATAAAGGATCCAGACCAATAGCCAGATGAAGAGTAAGACTGAGTGAGGTCTGTTGGGGTGCCTCAACCTCCCACTACATGGATGTGCTCACCAAACTGGAGGCTCTCGAACCCCATCCTTACTGGGATTTTATGGAGGTTTCCTTGTGTAGGCATGATCAGGTATTAACTCCATTTTTAATCCCTCTGCCCTCTCTTCGGGATGGGAGTGGGGCTGAGAATTCCACACCCCTAATATGGTCTGATCTTTCTGGTGAGAGCCCTTATTCAGATCCCCAACCAGGGTTTATTCACTGGAACAAAATGTGCTCCTAGTGCCCTTTGGAATTTAGAAGTTTTAGGAGCTCTGTGCCAGGAACTTGGTCCAGAGACCAAGAGATATATTTTCTATTATTTGACAGCTGACAACCCTTTCATTTCCCCGTGTGTCCCACATTTGTACAAGGTGATATAAAAACCTGGCTGTTCACTCCTTTGGTGCTGCAGGAGATCCAGCCCATAAAAGCCCCCCCTGTGTCTGTGTATATGAACTCTCACCCTAGCCCACCCCTAACCTCAATCAAAACCCCAGGCCAGCCCAGCCGACATGGCTCTGGTTGAGTGTCCACCTATGAACCAGAAGGTCATGGTTTGATTCCCTGTCAGGGCACATGCCCAGGTTGTGGGCTCGAGCCCCAGTGTGGGGTGTGCAGGAGGCAGCCAATCAATGATTCTTTCTCATCATTGATGTTTCTCTCTCTCCCTCTCCCTTCCTCTCTGAAATCAATAAAAATACATTTAATTTAAAACAACAACAACAAAAAAAACAGGCTAGGCTCCTTTCCTTGCTCTCTCAAGGCAATTTGCACCTGTTTGTGAGGCCTGCCCTGCTTTCCACAAGACTCCGCCTCAGTTATGTAATCATAAACCCCTTCATCCTGTTAGGCCTTTGTTAGTCTCCACAATCAACCAAACCTTGGATGGGGCCGGGGGTCTCATCTTTCTCTGCAGGTTATAAGAAATGTAACATGGCGTATATATTTCAATTATTTGTTCTATTGGCAAATCCTCCAGATATTTTCATTATCAATAACCTTGTTTTGAAATAGTATATATGATGATGAGTTTATGTAACCCATTCTTTTTAAAGACACTTGGCTTGTTACCAGTTTTTCTGTCCGAACCATGAATAAAACCTCAGATTGCCACATTACAGGACAAACATATAAATTATATTCTTTTCCAACCTTAGTTACTTCTTAATTTTTTTCATCAAATATATTCAGAAAAGATTGTACAGCCCTGGCCAAGTGGCTCAGTTGGTTGGCAGGGTCATCCTGTACACCAAAAGATTGCGGGTTTGGTTCTCGGTCAGGGCACATACCTAGGTTGTGGGTTTATTCACAACCTCTCTCTCTCAAATCAATAAACATATCCTATAAAAATAATAAAAGATTGTACAACCTGTATTGGAGTAAGACTTAGTAATAACAATATGAACACCTTTGGAATCGTCAAGATTTATAAACGGCCTGTGGGCAGTGGTGAGGGTTTCCTAGTGTTCCTGTCTTTGACTCATCTCTGTCCTGCCCCATAGATGACCACTGTCTCTATTCTTTATTCTTTTTTTTAGACATCTTTAATATCATGGGTCCCCCTTTTAAAAAATATGTTTTTTTATTTGTTTGAGGGTAAAGGGAGAGAGAAATAGAAACATTGATTGGCTGCTTTCTGCACTCCCCCTACTGGGGATCAAGCACACAATGTGCCCTGACCAGGAATCAAACCAGCGGCTTGGTGTACAGGTTGATGCTCAACCACTGAGCAACACTGGCTGAGCTCCATTCTTTATTCTTCATAAAACCTTGAAAATGACCTGCAGTTCTGGCTGCCTGCTGCCATGAAAGCCAAACTTGTGAGACAGGTTCTGGTTGAGAAGTAATGAGGTTTATTCAGGTGTTGACAACCTGAGAAAATGGCAGGCTCATGCCTTCAAAACCATCTTAGCATCTCAGTGCAGGCAGGGTTTTTATATATAGAGAGAGAAGTTATGTAAAAGATGCTGGTGGGCCACCATTTCCCACCATGGTAGGAGAGTTTAACCAAGGAAGTATTCATACCAAAAAAGAGATCAGGTGGAGGGGATGTGGATGTGCAGTGTCCTTGGTAGTTCCTATATGGAACTTTAATGTCAGCATACAGGAATTGGTTAGTGCTAGTCAAATCTGCATATGCCAGATTTGTTACTACTTTAAACCATATAATTTCTTCATTAGTTACTACTTTATCAGTCCATCCAGGAAATGAGACCAGCCACTAACTTGTTCAAGCTATTTATTCAAGTAGCTTGACATGTTCCAGGATACATTCTTGATGGGGATGAACATACTTCTTTGGTTATACCCTCCTGCCATGGTGGGTAATGGTGGCCCACCAGCATGTTTTACATAACTTATCTAAAACATTGATAATTATAGTCAACAAAACTGCTACTTTGCTTGCCAATCTGCAAAAACCTTTAGATTCTCTATCTAAAGTTGTCATAGAAAATAAAATTGCCATCCAGCCAGGGCTATTATTTCTTTATTTGACAAAGCTGCCCACATACTTTAAACATATCAAATAGGCCTAATTAGTTTAAACTTTCTTTTTTAGAAAGGAGAGAGAATAAATCCTTGAGATATTCCAGGAGCCAATTGTAATGATTCAAAGCCAATTCTAAGTCAAGAAAAAATCTCTTAAAATTTAAAACCCAGGCCCTTGCTGGCTTGGCTCAGTGGATAGAGCATAGGACTGAAGGGTTTCGGGTTCAATTCCAGTCAAGGGCACATGCCTGAGTTGTGGTCTCGATCCCCAGTAGGGGACGGGCGGGAGGCAGCCGATCAATGATTCTCTCTCATTATTGATGTTTCTATCTCTCTCTCCCCTCTCCCTACCTCTCAAATCAATAAAAAAATATTTTTAAAAAATTTAAGACCCGGGAAGGTTGTGAAATATACTTGGCCAAAAGATCATATGTCATTATGAAACAAATTATTTATCCAAGTAACAACAATAGGAATCACACACAAACACAGGCTAGCAAAACTTGACTTCTTAGGATTAAAGAGAGAGGTTTTTAAGAAATCAAGTACCTGATTAACACAATATGACATATGATTATTTAATGATATGTAGAATCTTTGCTCTCTAGGCAGATATAGGAAAAACTTTTTTCCCTTTTAACAGACTGAAAAAGAACAAAACAAATTCTATATTAGCTTACTTTTGATAGATTCATTTACCTAATTAAATTCATTACCTATATATTTCCCTCAAGATCTTTCTTTACAAACCTTCTTATCCATTCAGAAATAACCAGCTTTAGAGCAATAAGTATTTCATATTTTATATCTTCTACCAAACCATATAATTTCTTTCCAATTTAATTATAATTGTTAACTCAGAAAACTTGATCTTTCTTAATGACAACTAAAAGCAATCAATTAACGTTCTTTAGATGGATATTTTATGAATACGTTCCATAATTTCTAGAAAGAGGCAAAACACACTCAGATTTTCAAGAGACATATTTCAAATAAAATGTAAGATATATTAATTAACCGATCTAAATCTGCCCTCTAGCTTCTCTGCAATAAGAAGCTTCATCTACTCTACTGTTGATTCCTTATGTATTCTGCATTTCTGACTGCGGTCTATCTCCATTTTTGTTTTCTATCTCTTTGTTGAAATTCTCACTTAAGTATATCTACTCTTCCTCTATGTTCATTGAGCATTTTTATGACCAATGTTTTGAATACTGCATGTGGTAGATTGCTTGCCTCCATTTCATTGAGTTCTTTTTCTGGAATTTTGTCTATTCTTTCATTTGGGACATGTTTCTTTCTCTTCTCATTTTGGCTGCCTCCCTGTGTTTGTTTTTATGTCTCCCGATCTTGGTGGAGTGGGCTTATGTAGTGGGTATCCTGTAGATCCCAGTGAAACAGTCTCCCCAGTTACCTGAGCTGGGCACTCCAGATGTTCCCTTATTTGGGCTGTGTGCACCCTGGTGGTGTAGTCTAGCCTCAGTTGGGGTTGGCATGTCAATGGGAGGATTTACCCTCAGGCCAATTGGCTAAAATATCTGGCCTCAACCACAGACTGCCCCTTGAGTATGTCGCTCATGGAAGTGGTTGCATGGTGCTCTGGCATAGTCTAAAGCTGGCCACCAAAAAAATAAATTAAAAATAATAAAGCTGGCCACCAAGTGCGCTGTCTCTGTGGCCTCATTGGAAGTGCAGGCTAAGATCAGCTGCCATCTGTACCCTGCCCAAGGCCACTTGGTATGAACGACAAAGTGATCTGCAGATGTCTGCTATTGTGCTGGGCTTGGAGGTGCCTAGAAGAGGCCAAGATGCAATCTGTGGTGGTCTACCGCTAGTGTCAGGTCTGGGACCACTTAGCAAGAGGTATGGGGCACGTTGAGGCCAGATGCTTTGGTGGTAGTGGAAAAAAAGGTGTTGTGAATCTTTGAAGGATTTTAGGAAAGTCTGTAGCATGATCCAAGACAGGCTTTTGTGTGGAAAATTCACTGGAAACAGTTTGGCTGGACCTGCAAGATGAGTGGGGCAACGTTTCAGAGAGTCACCAGGGCAGTTTATCCAGGTTGATGGAGACTCAGGTATGGCCACCTACAGGCTCTATGGGGAAAGGCTCAGCAAAGGAACAATGGCTTCTTCCAGCATTTCTGTCTGGGAAAAAGCTGCCCCTCTAGCTCTTGCCTTAAATCCAGACAATTCAGTTCTTCCCTCCTGGTGTCTTTTTAAAATATATATATATTTTATTGAGTTTTTACAGAAAGGAAGGGAGAGAGAGTTAGAAACATCGATGAGAGAGAAACATCGATTAGCTGTCCCCTGCACACCTCCTATTGGGGATGTGCCCGCAACCAAGGTACATGCCCTTGACTGGAATTGAACCTGGGATCTTTCAGTCTGCAGGCTGATGCTCCATCGACTGAGCCAAACCTGTCAGGGCCCTTGTGTCTTTTGAGCTGCTGACTCGGCAGTGGAACTCAGATCAAGTGAGTTTGAGTAAGTGCATGCACAGGACCTTTAGGAGGAATACTTAGGACTCCAGCAGCCCTGTCTCACTCAGCCTCCATCCCCACTGGCTTTCACAGTCAGATGTTATGGGAACTTCTTTTCCCAGCGCTGGGAACTCTTGCTCCTCAGGGGGGAACTTCTGTAGCTGATATAGCCCTCCTAATTTTTAACCACCACACAAGGGTGAGAGAACAGCTCATTGCGTATTTCCACCCCTTATCAGTCTCAATGTGGCTTCTTTTTTATATTCTTAGTTATAGGATTTTTTTTCAGCCAAATTTTAGGTGGTTCTCAATGATGGTTGTTCTATAGTATAGTTGTAATTTTAATGTGCTTGTGGGAGGATGCAAGTACAGCATTTACCTACTTCACCATCTTGACTGAAGCCCTCAGGGTGGAAGTCTTAAAATTATAATATTTGTTTTATTTGAATAGCATTTGTCATTTCTCATCATGCTCTGACCCCTGCCATTAGAGAAAAATAAGATGTAATGTGATCACTATAAAGAAGTATTAATTTTCATGTGTTTATGATAAGGTTAAATTTATACGGAAGTAAATGTGAACACAGAATATTTTGATGATAAAAGTCATAGACTAAATATATGGAGAAAACAGAATTATATGTAACCTTCCTGTAAATAAAGTCTGGGTGTCCAGTGCTGTCAGTCTCATGTACTGTGCACATATTTGTACTATTTTAGGACTCAGTAACCTTTGAGGATGTGGCTGTGAACTTCACTCTGGAGGAGTGGGCTTTAATGGATACTCCACAGAAGAAACTCTACAGAGATGTGATGTGGGAAACCTTCAGGAACCTGGCCTCCTTAGGTATGGATGACAACTTTCTTCACCTTGTTAATTAGAGGACAAGTGTTTCTTGCCCATCAAAGTTGTTCTAATGTGTATAATGTGGGAAGGGAGGACACTGATAAATAAACTGGGCGTGATCACAGCTCATCATAGAAATAGAATCTAATGATGTTTCTGTAATTTCTACTACTTTTGGAATAAATTTTCTGGGTCTGTATTTTAGGAAAGAATTGGAAAAACCATGACATTGAATATCTGTACAGAAACCAGAGGAGAAAACGAACGTGAGTCACACTCAATAGAAAACACTGTTTTACATGAGAAACCTGTTATGCTATGAAATTTTAAAAAGAAACAAACAAAAAACCCTGCTTCAAATTTGACCTCTCAGAAAATTTCCACCAAATTACTTTCTTATGTATGACAAAGGCATTCAGTATTTGAAAACTAGTTCAAATGAAGAACAGCGTTAATAAACCCTGTGTATGAATGTCACTGTTTGATAATAGCAAGGCTGAAGTCCTCTTGCACGGCATCCCGTTTATTCAATTTAAGCCATTTAAACAAGGCAGAAAACCTACTTTTTTGCTATAAATCATAGAAATATAGTTCAAATATTCTAATAAATATAAAATCATAAGTAAATCCTGAAGAATATGCTTCTTCTTTTTTCCAGAAGTCCTGTGGTAGAGAGAATCTGTGATGGGAAAGTGGGTTGTCAGTGTGAAGACAACTTCATCCCTATTTCAGATCTCAATCTGAATGAGCAATCGCTTGGAGTAAAGCCATGTAAATACAGTGTGTGTGGGAAATCCTCCATACAGCATTCGTCTCATAATGGGAATGTCAGATGTCACACTGAACACAAGCCATGTAACTATCAGAAATATGGAGAGAAGCCATATAAACGTTATCTCCAGTGTATTACAAAACATGAAAGGAATCACAATGGAGAGAAACCTTTTGAACATAATATATGTGGTGAAGCCTTCAGTCCCAGCTATGTTGAAGTAGATGAAAAAACTCATACTGGGGAAAAACTTTTTAAATATAAGGAATGCAGGGTAGCATTTAGTGATCTCTCAATCCTTCCAGCACACGTGACCATTCACACTGGAGATGAACTTTATAAACGTAAGGAAAATGAGAAAGCATCCATTTCTCCCAGTTTATATCAAATACCTGGAAGGAGTCACACTGGAGAGAAATCCTATGAATGTAAGCAATGTGGTAAAGCCTACAGAGATCACAGTTCCTTCAAAACACATGAAAGAAGTCACTCTGGAGAGAAACCCTATGAATGTAAAACCTGTAGGAAAGCATTCGCTTGTCTCAGTTACCTTCGAAAACATGGAAAGATGCACACAGGAGAGAAACCCTATGAATGTAAGCAATGTGGCAAAGCCTTCAAATATTGCAGTTCCTTACAGTCTCACAAAATGAGTCACACAGGAGAGAAACGCTATGAATGTATGGGATGTGGTAAAGCTTACAGTGGTCGCACTGCCTTAAAAACACACCAAAGAATTCACACAGAAGAGAAACCCTATAAATGTAAGGACTGTGGATCAGCCTTTAGATATTACAGTTCTTTACAAATACATGGAAGATCTCACACTGGAGAGAAACCCTATGAATGTAAAACATGTGGGAAAGAGTTCAATTATCTTAATAATTTTCGAAGACATGAAAGAGTTCACACAGGAGAGAAACTCTATGAATGTAAGCAATGTGGTAAATGTTACAGCGATCACACTTCCTTCAAAACACACGAAAGAAGTCACATGGGAGAAAAGCCCTATGAATGTAAAACATGTAGTAAAGCATTCGGTAGTCCCAATTATCTTCGAAAACATAAAAGGAATCACACTGAAGAGAAACCTTACGAATATAGATGACATAGTAAAGCCAGATATTACACTACCCTAGAGTCACATGAGTGGATTTACATAGCAGAGAAACACTATGACTGTAAGCAATGTGGTAAAGGTTATAACAATCACACTTCCTTAAAAACACAAAAGAGGTCACATTGGAGAGGAACCCTATGAATGTAAAACATGTGGAAAAGAGGTCACTTGTCTTAATTATCTTCGAAGACATGAAAGGACTCACACATGAGAGAAACCCTATGAATGTAAGCAATGTGGTAAAGGTTATAGTGATCACACTTCCTTAAAAACACACGAAAGAAGTTACACTAGAGAGAAACATTATGAATGTAAAACATGTGGAAGAGTTCAGTTGTCTTAAGTATCTTAGGAAACGTGAAAGGACGCACACAGAAAAACCCTATGAATGTAAGCAGTGTGGCAATGGTTACAGCGATTTCACAGCTTTAAAAACACACAAAAGTCACACTGGAGAAGAAATTTATGAATGTAAAATATTTAGAAAAGTGTTCAGTTCTCTCAGTTATTTTCAAGAACATGAAAGGACTCACAGGAGAGACACACCATGAATGTAAGCAATGAGTTAAAGCTTTCCATTCTCTACAAGGTTTTCAAAGACATAAAAGAAATCACACTAGAGAGAAACTAAATGTAAAAAATGTGGGAAAGTTTCCATTTTGCACACAAATTATTGAACAGAAGTGAGCATGCACTGTTCTAGCCTATCCTAAATTTTTTTTCTATGAGCCGAGTGGTATTTATACAAGCCCAATGTTTTTCCCCAGTGGAAACACCAAAAAGGAAAGGGAATGGATCTGTGAAGGCAATCATCCAAGTATTAATTTGATTGTATTAAGTGACCTGTAGGGAGAGGGTATCATTTTGATTAATGATCATAATTTAGTATAAAAGGAGATGTGGACCCAGCTGGTATGGCTTAGTGGTTGAGCATTGACCCATGCAACGAGGTTGCCAGTTTGATTCTCAGTCAGAGCACATATTCAGGTTGTGAGTACGATCCACAGTGGGGAGCATGCAGGAGGCAGCCAATCAACGTTGATGTTTTTGTCTCATTGATGTTTCTATCCCTCTCCCAGTCTAAAAATCAATAAATTTTAAATAATAGATATATAAGGAATGTGGGAAATTTTCAGATACACTATATCTGAATGTGGGGAAGACTTAAGTCATCCCAGGTCCTTCCAAGAGCATGAAAGGAATCACTGGATAAAACCTTTGAACATAAACAGTGTGAGGAGGGCTTTAATATGCACACATCCTTACATGTGAAAAATCTCAGGGAAGAGAGATAAAATTACATGTGACATGAGAAAGCTTGATGGAAATTAATCCATGTAAAATGTTCCAGAAAACTTTCAACATGAAAGAATTCATCTTAAGTTTGTATATACATAGTGTTTATCAAGCTTGTTTTGTAAAATACATCATTGCAATATAGATTTATAATAACTTAAGAAAGAAATATTGAGGTGAGATAACTGGGAGTTTTATTTCAGCAATAGTACATAAAATTGCTAGATAACGCTTTTTCCTTAAATGAATTAATATTTTCTTTCCATTTTGAAGCCTGCTAGATCCCTGGGTGAACTGAAGTGTATTTCTAATGTGCCATTAGATTAAATTTTTATACTGTTTTATTTGTCCTGTGTGAAGGTGCTATTATAAAATGACAGTTCGGTATTTGTTGGGATTTTCCTATTGGCTTTGTACAGTTCCGGGTATCCTTAGTCCACTAATATAGTCTACCTTTTTTTGTTTTTTGTTTTTTGTTGTTTTTTTTTTTACTGAAGAAGCTCTTTTTCTGGGGTGACAGGAGTAAAATATTGAACACTTGGAATAACTTTTATATATGGCAAGTACATGAAAGAATATAGTTTCATGGAAATTAATATTTTCACATTTGGGTCCTTATTGTTCTTTATTCTGACTGATTATTTGTTGAATAGACTTTGATTTTAGAAAAGACATAAAAAGAAGAAGAGAGACCTGTAGAAGGGGAAAAAAATGTAGAGTTGGAGATATTCACTCCTCTGTCAGTAATGTTAGGAACTAGGTTTTTTAGAATTCATCTCCTTTATGGTTCCATCTTAGGATTCACAAGTAGCCTCACTTGCATGAGATTGAAAAGGAGAAATGAGTAACACATCAGATTTTGAAACCACCACACAGGGAAGAGACAGTTGTATAAGACTTTTGAGTATGATCCTTTGCCCTTCCAATTAAGACTATCCTCATAACCACCACCAGTTATTTGATTTACACTTTCTTAGAGGTGTAGGTTTCCACTGATGTTTTCTCAAGATTCACATCAAAGATCCATCACTTTGGATTTTTCTGTAAGCCATCATGTGTCCATCTGGAAACTGATGTCTGAATCCCCTCTTCTCTAGATTACATCCGTATAAGATGTAATTTGTATAGGAAATATGCTGTTAATAGTGCTAGAATGTGTTCTTTATTGACCATGACATCTACAATGTTTCAGCCAAAAAGGACCTGGGAGTTTGTTTCTCTGCTGCATGTGCAGTGGCTGCCTTAACCTGGTCCTTCCATGTGAGAATCTGCCTCTTCCTCCTGTCAGGAAGACTGGGTGTTTCCTGTTACTTGAAGCTGAGTGAATCCCTCAGTATGTTTCCAGTTATGTTTGATTGTATGTGATTAAAAGTTTGTGCATTGTGCCTGGCCAATGTGGCTCAGTGGTTGAGCGTCAGCCTATGAACCAGGAAGACACATGCCTGGGTTGTGGGCTCGACCCCTAGTAGGAGGTGTGCAGGAGGCACAATGATTCTCATCATTGATGTTTATCTCTCTCTCTCTCTTCCTCTCTGAAATCAATAATTAAAAAAAAATTAAGTATGTGCATTTTTTTGTCAAAATAGCACTTTTGTAGTTTCATAGGAATATTTTATTAACCATTTTCTAAGCTGTTGTATGTCACCAAATAATTGTTCTTAATTTCCTGAGGGGATATATGAAAATGTCCCCTTATAATTATGAATTTCTAGATAAACTGCAAATCTCTTCTTTAATTATTGTATCATGTGCATTCAAGTTCAGGTAATTTTATTTTGGTAAATTGCTTTCCTGCCCTCTGAAGTCTCAAGCCACAACCTACCCCCTTTCTCCTTCATTCAAGATGACTTGTAAGCCTTAACTGCTTGACAAGTCTTGGGATCTCATATTCTTAGGGAATGCCCATATGTACATACATAATAAATTCGGTCACTTTCTGCTGTTAAAAAAAAAAGTTCAGGTAATTTTTCCTCAGACATATTTTACTTTAAATTCTTTTATAATTACAATTTTGTCATGAAAGTCTCATTGATTTTTTAAATATTTTTTAATTGATTTCAGAATGGAAGGGAAAGAGAGAGAGAAACAATGATGAGAGAGAATCATTGATTGACTGCCTCCTGCACGCCCCACACTAGGGATCGAGCCCACAACCTGGGCACGTGCCCTGACAGGGAATTGAACCATGACCTCCTGGTTCATGGGTTGATGCTCAAC